>NC_041386.1:681604829-681643066 GCF_002162155.2 Triticum dicoccoides | reverse complement strand
TGAAAAAGGGAAAGGTGAAGATCACCTTCACTCTTGCAAAAAGTAAAAGACATAAAGTAAAATATAGGCCCTTCGCAGAGGGAAGCAGAGGTTGTCATGCGCTTTTAGGGTTGGATGCACAAAATCTTAATGTGAATGAACGTCACTTTATATTGCACTTGTATATGGACCTTTATTATGCAGTTCGTCGCTTTTATTGCTTTCATAACAAGATAGTATAAAGCTATTTTCTTCACACCAAAAGATCATTCATATTTAGAGAGCAATTTTTATTGCTTGCACCGATGACAACTTACTTGAAGGATCTTACTCAATCCATAGGTAGGTATGGTGGACTCTCATGGCAAAACTGGGTTTAAGGATATTTGGAAGCACAAGTAGTATCTCTACTTGGTGCAAGGAATTTTGGCTAGCATGAGGGGGAAAGGCAAGCTAAACATGTTTGAATGATCCATGACAATATACTTTAACTGAGATGTCGGAAAACATAAACCATTACGTTGTCTTCCTTGTCCAATGTCAACTCTTTAGCATGTCATACTTAATGAGTGCTCCCAATTATAAAAGATGTCTAGAATAGTGTATTTATATGTGAAATCTCTCTTCCTTCAATATTCTTTCATGAATTGTTCAAATGACCAATACAATGCTTGCTAACCTTCAATAAATTTACAACCTCTACTTCTTAGACGTGAAGTCATTACTCCCCATTGATAAGCAAATGAGGCATATATAACTTCAGATTTATGACAATCAACTCATTCAACAATTTACTCATAGGATATAAGTGAAGCACACGAGTAAATGAAAAACTACTCCAAAAAGATATAAGTGAAGATCAATGAGTAGCTAAATAATTATGTAGCTATATGAAGACTCTCTCTCTCATTAAAGAATTTCAGATCTTGGTACTCTAATTAAACAGAAAGCAAAACAAAATAAAATGACATTGCAAGGATAGCACAACTCATGTGAAGAAGCAAAAACTTAGGCTCAACCGATACTAACCGATAACTGTTGAAGAAGAAAGGTGGGATGCCTACCGGGGCATCCCCAAGCTTAAATGCTTGAGACTTCTTGAAATATTATCTTGGGGTGCCTTGGGCATCCCCAAGCTTGAACTTTTGTGTCTCCTTAATTCCTCTCATATTATGGTTTCTCTTTTTATCAAAAGCTTCATCCACACCAAACTCAACAAGAACTCGTGAGATAGGTTAGTATAAACCAATGCAAACCCCTATCATTTTCTACTGTAACAAATCACTAAAATTATTATTCAACATTGCATAATAAATTCCTCTGCATATTTAATACTCCTATCCTCAAATAGAACCATTAAACAAGCAAACATATGCAAACAATGCAAACATAACAGCAATCTGCCAAAACAGTAAACTTTGTAAAGAATGCAAGAGTATCAATACTTCCCTAACTCCAAAAATTATAAAATAAAATTCCCACTGTAATAAATTTATCAGATATCAATATTCAAAAAGGTTCAACATTATATCGTGCTCTGACTTTTCTAGGGAATTTTTTGCAACAGCGGTAAATTTTCTGTTTTCAAACAGCAACATGTATACTAGCAAAATAAGCATGGCAAAGGCTATCCTTGACTTCTTTATTGAAACTAAAGATGCAAAACATTAATATAAATAACATCAAGAAAATACTAACAAGAGAAAATGACGCTCCAAGCAAAACACATATCATGTGGTGAATAAAAATATAGCTCCAAGTAAAATTACCGATGAACGAAGACGAAAGAGGGGATGCCATCCGGGGCATCCCCAAGCTTTGGCTTTTGGCTATTCTTGAATATCTTGGGGTGCCATGGGCATCCCCAATCTTAGGCTCTTGCCACTCCTTATTCCATATTCCATCGAATCTTTACCCAAAACTTGAAAACTCCACAACACAAAACTCAACAGAAAACTCGTAAGCTCCGTTAGTATAAGAAAATAAAACCACCACTTAGGTACTGTAATGAACTCATTCTAAATTCATAATGGTGTAATATCTACTGTATTCAAACTTTTCTATGGTTCATACCCTCCGATACTACTCATAGATTCATCAAAATAAGCAAACAACACATAGAAAACAGAATCTGTCAAAAACAGAACTGTCTGTAGTAATCTGTATCAAACGTATACTTCTGGAACTCCAAAAATTCTACCAAATTAGGAAGTCCTAAGAAATTTGTGTAACAATCCAGAGAAAAAAGAATAAGATCAAAGTCACGTTTCTGTGAATTAACTAAACTAAATTACTGGGTGAAAAAGTTTCTGATTTTCAGCAGGATCAACACAACTATCACCGTAAGCTATCCTAAAGGTCTTACTTGTCACTTTATTGAAACGAAAGCTATAAAACATGATTACTACAGTAGCATAATCATGTGGACACACAAAAACAGTAAGGATAAGTATTGGGTTGTCTCCCAACAAGCGCTTTTCTTTAATGCCTTTTTAGCTAGGCATGATGATGGCAATGATGCTCACATAAAAGATAAGAATTGAAACATAACGGGAGCATCACGAAGCATATGACTAGCACATTTAAGTCTAACCCACTTAATATGCATAGGGATTTTGTGACCAAACAACTTATGGGAAGAATAATTAACTAGCATAGGAAGGTAAAACAAGCATAGCTTCAAGATTTCAAGCACATAGAGAGGAAACTTGATATTATTGCAATTCCTACAAGCATATGTTCCTCCCTCATAATAGTTTTAAGTAGCATCATGAATGAATTAAATAATATAACCATCACTTAAATCATTCTTTTCATGATCTACAAGCATAGAAAATTTACTACTCTCCACATAAACAAAATTCTTCTCATGAATAGTAGTGGGAGCAAATTCAACAAAATAATTATCATGTGAGGCATAATCCAATTGGAAACCAAAATCATGATGACAAGTTTCATGGTTATCATTATTCCTAGTAGCATACAAGTCATCACAATAATCATCATAGATAGCAACTTTGTTCTCATAATCAATTGGAACCTCTTCCGAAATAGTGGAATCACTAAATAAAGTTGACACTCTTCCAAATCCACTTTCATGTTCGTCACAATAAGATTCAACATCCTCCAAAATAGTGGGATCACTACTTCCTAAAGTTGACACTCTTCCAAACCCACTTTCATCAATATAATCATCATAAATAGGAGGCATGCTATCATCAAAAGAAATTTGCTCATCAAAACTTGGGGGACTAAATATATCATATTCATCAAACATAGCTTCCCCAAGCTTGTGGCTTTGCATATCATTAGCATCATGGATATTCAAGGAATTCATACTAACAACATTGCAATCATGCTCAGCATACAAAGATCTAGTACCAAGCATTTTAATGCATTCTTCTTCTAGCACTTGAGCACAATTTTCCTTTCCATCATACTCACGAAAGATATTAAAAAGATAAAGCGTATGAGACAAACTTAACTCCATTTTTTTGCAGTTTTCTTTTATAAACTAAACTAGTTATAAAACAAGAAACAAAAAGATTCGATTGCAAGATCTAAAGATATACCTTCAAGCAATCACCTCCCCGGCAACGGCGCCAGAAAAGAGCTTGATGTCTACTACAAAACCTTCTTCTTGTAGACGTTGTTGGGCCTGCAAGTGCACAGGTTTGTAGGACAGTAGCAAATTTCCCTCAAGTGGATGACCTAAGGTTTATCAATCCATGGGAGGCGTAGGATGAAGATGGTCTCTCTCAAAAAACCCTACAACCAAATAACAAAGAGTCTCTTGTGTCCCCAACACACCCAATACAATGGTAAATTGTATAGGTGCACTAGTTCGGCGAAGAGATGGTGATACAAGTGCAATATGGATAGTAGATAAAGGTTTTCGTAATCTGAAAATATAAAAACAGCAAGGTAACTAATGATAAAAGTGAGCGTAAACGGTATTGCAATGATAGGAAACAAGGCCTAGGGTTCATACTTTCACTAATGCAAGTTCTCTCAACAATAATAACATAGATAGATCATATAACAATCCCTCAACATGCAACAAAGAGTCACTCCAAAGCCACTAATAGCGGAGAACAAACAAAGAGATTATGGTAGGGTACGAAACCGCCTCAAAGTTATTCTTTCGGATCAATCTATTCAAGAGTTCGTACTAGAATAACACCTTAAGACACAAATCAACCAAAACCCTAATGTCACCTAGATACTCCATTGTCACCTCAAGTATCCGTGGGCATGATTATATGATATGCATCACACGATCTCAAATTCATCCAACCAACACAAAGTACTTCAAAGAGTGCCCCAAAGTTTCCACCGGAGAGTCAAGAAAACGTGTGCCAATCCCTATGCATAGGTTCATGGGCGGAACCCGCAAGTTGGTCACGAAAACATACATCAAGTGGCACGTGATATCCCATTGTCACCACAGATAAACATGGCAAGACATACATCAAGTGTTCTCAAAGTAAAGACTCAATCCGATAAGATAACTTCAAGAGGGAAACTCAATTCATCACAAGAGAGTAGAGGGGGAGAAACATCATAAGATCCAACTATAATAGCAAAGCTCGCGGTACATCAAGATCGTGCCATAGAGAGAACACAAGAGAGAGAGAGAGAGAGAGAGAGAGAGAGAGAGAGAGAGATCAAACACATAGCTACTTGTACATACCCTCAACCCCAAGGGTGAACTACTCCCTCCTCGTCATGGAGAGCGCCGGGATGATGAAGATGTCCACCGGTGATGGATTCCCCCTCTGGCAGGGTGCCGGAACGGGCTCTCGAGAGGTTTTTGGTGGCTACAGAGGCTTGCGGCGGCGGAACTCCTGATCTATCTTGATATTCGATGGTTTTAGGGTACGTAGGCTTATATAGGCGAAAGAAGTCGGTCGGAGGGTCCTCGAAGGGCCCACGAGACAGGGGGCACGCCCTATAGGGGGGGCGCCCTCCTATCTCGTGGCTGCCTCGAGGATCTTCTGACGTGAACTCCAAGTCTCCAGGATCATATTCTTCTAGAAAATCACGCTACCGAAGGTTTCATTCTGTTTGGACTCCGTTTGATATTCCTTTTCTTCGAAATACTGAAACAGGCAATAAAACAGCAATATGGGTTAGGCCTCCGGTTAATAGGTTAGTCCCAAAAGTAATATAAAAGTGTATAATAAATCCCAAAATCATTCAAAACAGATAATAATATAGCATCAATGCTTCATAAATTATAGATACGTTGGAGACGTATCAGGGGCCCCCAAGGGGTTTGGCCGGCCACACTTGGGGCTCCACCTTGGAGCCCCTCTTGTTCCTTGGTTTCACTCTTATGCCCTTGAGGAAGGACTTCATTCATGTGCATTTTGGGTTTTTGTGTTAAACTACCCTACCCCTTGGGATTTCCTATAAATAGAGGTGGAGGGGAAGCCCTCCACACTCACTCTTTCTCACATACAAGTGCCATGCATGATCTGGCTTCTCTCTCCCTCCGAGCGAAACAATTTCGCAGAGCCAAAAGGCTGTCTGGGTTCCGGCGGGAACTAGTTCTGGACGGCGAAGCCCTGCCGGATAGATGACATCGTATGTGTGCAACTCTGTAGAGAGATCGTAGTTTCGGTCTTAGTTCGTGAGTGCCTCCCGAAGGGCTGTCCGTGTGACCGTCCGAGTTTCGAAGGTCCTCCCGAAGGGCTGTCCGAGTGACCGTTCGAGTTTCGAAGGTCCTCCCGAAGGGCTGTCCACGACACCGTCCGGGGGGTTGTTCGACCGTCTCCCGGAGGGCTGTCTGAGGAGCAGATGAGGGTATACATCCTCGCGGTTGGGAGGTTGTAAATCCTAGCTGCGGGGATCTGCACCGCCGTTCGTCGTCGACTCTACTTCCCGCTGCTCTACGAGTCAGTAACGAAAAAGATCAAACCATGTATGCAGTCTTCATAGTGGTCCTGGGTTGGTACGTAGGTCGGAAAAATTTTGTTTTCTGCTGCGTTCCCCTTCAGTGGCATCAAGAGCCGTGCTATGCATAGATGCAGGTTACGATCGAGAATACATGGAGATGTATGGGTATTGCATAATATAATTTTGGAGTAGATGAGATCTATTGCTGAAAATTATTTATGCTGGTGACAGATGAAATCTGTACCCGACATTCTTGTTGCTTCCCTAGAATTTGCGTTTGCTCAATCTCGAGACAGCATGGTGGAATTTGACAAAGTTCTGGCAATCCATGATCCTGATTGATCATGGAAGTGCTAACAGTTCTTTGGGTTCTGCCATAGTCAAAAGAAAGATGAAATTTGCAGATGAACGGGCATTGCAGATATGATCTGCACGGGGGTCATGCGTATGACAAAGTTTAGTATGGGGCTCGAGATTTAATTATCTCCTGTTTCATACACCCCGAGATGTTAATCTAGCAACTTGAATAATCATACTTGATGATAAAACGTTGGTAGCTGCGGTTTAAGTCGAAACCTTAGAAGCCACAAAAAACTAGTTTGCATGAACCGATTAGAAACGTCTAACTTGGTTTTGCAGGAGGGTTTGCATGTGCATGTGATGTGGTATAGCAATGCTCATATTCAATTTGATTATGTATGAGATGACTATATGATGTAAATTGATTAACATGACCTGCGTGTCATGATTCGGCATGATGGCTGGAGCCATATGATTATCACTTTAGTGACCTGCGTGTCAACCTTAAGTAATGCACTTATTTTATTAGCTATAGAGATAGCAATATTATTTGGTGCATCGACAAGGTGGTGGCAATCTTCACGAAGGTGAACACCGACGCGAATGCCAAAGACGAAGAAATGAAAGACTTCTCCGTCAGAAAGGGCTATACCATATCATGCTATTATGAATTGCCTGAGATGTTTATCCCTTTTGATGCACCCTTCTTGATTGCGCGGTAGTTGCTTTTTATTAGGGTGATCTCTCACTAAAATATCAAGTAGTTAGTGTTCTCCCAAGTGTAGCACCGTCACGGCACCTATCTTTTTGGGGTGCGCCATGGATGCATGGGTACGAACGAGTAGAGAAGTGTGAGGGGGTGAGGTCAGACCTCGCAGCAAGATCACTTGGTTGTCTTGACGTTCATGGCCGGATCGTCCTGAGCTCGGAACACATGCATCAAAAGATGAGCAAGAGTCACATAGAGATGTGATCGGCAAGTTGGCCTACCGATTAAAATTCCCGTTTTGAGATGATGATTCTATGGTGATGAGTTGAAGTCTGGATCTTGTATCACTCAAAGTTAATTATGAGAGATATTGATTTGAGTGGGAGCGCACTGTTGAATTAACATGTTTAATTCTCAGTGCAATTAATTATGAACATTGTCTAAGTGTTTCTTGCAAAATAGTTGTAGAATAATGGCTCGCGTTTCCACCTTCCCTGTTAAAATTGAATAGCTGTTAAATATCTGGTTAAAACTTTACGATTGGTAACGTAATGTGAGGATTGTCCTCAAAAGTGCCGAGAAGGACTTTGTCCTATCGCATGCTTTCTGTATACTCCCGCTAAAAGCAATGGATGATGAGACTCTCATCCTTCAATCCAAAAGCTATAATTCCGTTGCGGTCAAGTGCAATATGTTTCCTTCCATGAAACTCGAACTTCGAAAGTTTGGGATAGTTATGTGATATTCATGGAACTGAAAATTAATTTTCAGATACAAACAAAGGCTCAAAGATATGAAATATCCAAAGCAATGTTTGATTGAAAATTATTAGTAAAGTGTTTACTATGCATTAGACTGATAATAGAGGGATCCAGAAGAACGCCTGTCATATGATGAAAGGTGAATTAAACAACAACTTAAAGAGAAAGGAGGTGTCCAAAGGGTGTTAGTGTGACTTACATGCCTAGGAAGTCCGGGGCTAACGCCACTCTTAAGTTGGGTGCTTCTTTTGCGAGTAGGAGAAATACTAAAAGTTAAACTGTTAGAAGTATAAAGGCAGAAAGAAAGATGACTGGAATATCCAGCTCATGTATGAATGTCATACAAGTTTTTGATGTATAAGTAGCCTGGTCAAAGATATAGTTCTTGGGAATTATGGTTAAACATGTTAATCACTAATTCTTGGGTATTGTGAGTTAATCACAAAGATACCCGCTTGATTGCATTCTGTTGCAAATCAATGTGAGAGCTACTATGGCCTAAAAAGACTAGCCAGAAATGAGGTTAAGGTATACACAAGGAACATAGTAAATGTTACTATACCTTCCATCGGTGTATTGCCGTCTATATTTATTTTCATAATTCTTTTAGAGTTTTACAAACTCTAGCCCATTGCATTAGGTATCTTGCAAGAAGGTTGTTCATAAGAGAACTTTTTATGTTCGATGTTACACTACAAAAAAACTACACTTCCGTGATGTTACGTGTTTGTCACAGTAGGTCGCATTTTTTGTCATGCATGTACATCCATGACAAATTTATGACAGAATCAAGATAGTCATACCTGTGCTGTCGTAGAAGTGTTCCATGACATTACCAAAATTATCATCACGGAAGTGTCCACTTCCATGACGATAAATCGCGTGTCACAGAAGTGCTTTCGTCAAGGGTGACCGACACGTGGCATCCACTGTAACGGAACGTCGTTAAGCTATCGGGTCGGGTTTTGGATCCAATAACCCGTTAACAGCCCCGACCAATGGGAAATTTCCACATGTAAAATTCTGATTGGCCGAAGGGAACACCTGTCAGCTCGTCAGTGGGCCAGATGTCGCCCGTCCATTGGAGGAGACATGCCTATGGTACGTTGACACGTGGCTGGGCCCAACAGAGGCCCATATAGGTTAAAAAGGTCGGCCCAGTCAAAGGCCCATAGAA
The DNA here is from genome assembly GCF_002162155.2 of Triticum dicoccoides. Classification (NCBI taxonomy): domain Eukaryota; kingdom Viridiplantae; phylum Streptophyta; class Magnoliopsida; order Poales; family Poaceae; genus Triticum; species Triticum dicoccoides. The sequence goes on along the minus strand of NC_041386.1, from coordinate 681,634,239 downwards.
CTTAATTAGGTACTGGTGGGCCAGCCCAATAACGGCTTGCTTAACAAAGGCCCATTTATAGCCCGAAACCAGATCTGGCCCGTTAATTGTTCGCCTAATATTTGGGCCCTTTACGACCCGAAGCCAGATCTGGCCCGTTAATTATTCGCCCAATATTTGGGCCCATTTGTGGCCCGAAGCCAGATCTGGCCCGTTAATTGTTCACCGAATATTCGGGCCCAACTACAGCCCAGTGAATTTCGGCCTGTTAGAGGCCTCATATAGACATGGGATCATTTCAGCCCGGTGTGACTTTCAGCCTAGGAATGGTCGTGCTGCGCATGGGCCATATATGGTCCGATGGGACATCGGGTCCACTAACGGCCCGTGCTAAAGGTGGCAACAGTTAAGCCCAACGTGACTTTGGGCCTGTTAAAGGCCTGTCGGGTAATTCGGCCCGTTGATGCCTGTACTAAGTTTTCGGCCTCTTAAAGGCCCATGATATTAGTGGGCCAACTAAGGCCTGAGATATGTTTCGGCCTACTAACTGGGCCCATAACGTCCCGGTCTACATTTCGGCCTGCTGAAGGCCCATCGACGACTAGTGAAAACTGAGGCCCAACATGCATTTTGGCCTGCTAAAGGCCCGTGGTTTCATCTCGGCCGTAACAGGCCAGTAGAATATTCAGCCTGTTAATGGCCCAACGCTACCTGGGCCGAACTAAGCGCTGGCTTGACAAAAGGCCCAACTAAAATATAGGCCGGTGTAAGTTTGGGCCTGGTGCAATGTGTGAAGGCCCCAATCATTCGGGCCCAAGAAAGATGCAGGCCGGCCCAGTTGTGGCCCGCTAAAAACCTAGCCCGTTATCAAATGTTTCGGCCCGGTCAACTACATCTAATTTTTTTTTAGATAGCGAATGATGGCAGTAACTAGTAGGAATTAAGAACAAACCTACTATACACAATAAAGAAATTACGACATAGTAACTAAGAATAAACCTACACTATACAATAAAGGATTTAAGGTATATTACATCCACTGGGCATCGAAGTTCGCCACCAGTGATCATAAAGCGCAATGAAGAAGCAGATTACAAAAACTGGGCACCATTGCATCATAACAAAATAATACTGAACCGAGACCACTTCCAAGACAGTTGAAGAAAGGTTAGCCTTGCGGGGGAACTACTGCGCAAGCTGCTGAGCAAGGCTGTGAGACCGGCCTAGCATGTCGGTCATAGCTTCCAGGTGTAGCTATTTAGCGATGAGGTTCTCATTGGTGTTCTTCGCAATCTTTCTTAGAGATAGGACTTCAAGTCGAAGTTGAGTTGCAGAATGCCTTTCTGCTAGAACTTGGGACTAAAGAAGTCGAACTGATTCAGACAACGAATTCTGTGAGCTTGTCTAACTGTTAGTCTCAAGTAACTTGAACACTGCATCAAGACAAGACTTTGGGGTTGTCTCGCTATCTTCAAGATGTTTTGCCTTCTTTGCTGCAATATATGTTGGGTTTGTCTCACAGCCGTCAGCAGACTTGTGCATGCCATCAGGCATATCACCCTGAAACAAAGCAGAGAGATGACAGGTTTTGCATGTGTATAAACAAAGATGATAACTGTTCTATCAATTCTATCCAATTTCAAATTAGAAAATAAAAAGTTCAAAATATCAATAGCATAATTTGGCATTGTTCATAATGCGGGGAGCTTCACCACACTACTGGATTACCATGTCAACATAACAAGAATAGATGAAGGGCAAAGAAAATCATTCTATCTATTTTGGATAATGTGCATGGCATGTTGTTCATATCATCAGCCACATCAGTAAGATAAAACAGGAGATGACAAGGTGCAAACGTGGGCTGCTTCACCACACACTGGATTATAGATCCACAAAACCAAGCATACATATAGGGAGTATTAAGTAATGTGCATGGTATGAATAAGAAATTTGGTTTTACAAGTAAAACTTAGAACTTACGGTTCTTACGAATTAAACAGCAGTAAACGATAGGGAGTATGAGCAAATTAAATAGCAGTTGAGGATAAAGGCTTTAGAAGGACTGACTTACATTAACAGTTAACACCGGCTTTATAAAGCCCTTCTCCATGTCAAGGGAAGGATAACTCAAGAATTTCAGCACAGAATCTTCTTCATAAGCATTGCCTGTACTCTACATTTTGTAGAGAGTAATTATAGATATGATAATACTGGAAGGGATAGAGGATAATGAAGATAAGATGCAGATTGATGCTACATAATCAACTACCAATCCCTGGAAGTACAAGCGTTACAGGACAAAATGTACTGACAAGAGCAATGGGCTACACTTCTGCACTGGCATTGTCTGTGTATTCTACTTGTTGGTAAGATTAAATATAGATCTGATCTTTTTTAGTAAATGGTGGGCGAGGGAGATAAGATGCAGAATGCTACAAAATGAACCAATCCCTCTTCCCATAATACAAGAGTGTTTTGAAAATTGGTGTACTGTACAAAACGTTCTTATATTATGGGACGGAGGGGGTAGTTGTTAATGTAAGTACAGTGATAGACCACGTTCAGTCCTTACAAGAGGACTGTAGAGCTAAACCTCTTCAAAAGCATTGGGTTGATTCTAAATTTGTGTAAGAGTCCATACGGATCTTATATTGTCCACCAAATGAGCGATTACGAGGCTAACATGTGCAGTGATGCTACATAATCAAACAGCTATGAAAGTAAGTATGCTCATACAAGGCAAGAGGTACTCACGAGAGCAATGCAGTGTGCAGTATAGTTGCGAGATTCTGTGGTCCCTTGAGAACGAATGTTCTTCTACTAACAGTTTTCGTACAAGTGAGACATTAAGGAAAATGCAGAAATGTAGTTCAAATTGTGATGTGATATCATAGACAGTACCTTACGCTGCAGCCGAGACCAATGTGTAACAAGATTATTCCAGTCACCGTCGGATAAATGTAGCATCGGAGACTTTACAGAAATTTCGTTCAGAGGCTTGCCATCGAAGTGCGCTTGCCTCGGGTAGGAACGATACTTCATCAATGAGTGCTTGAAAAGCGCAACCAACTCTTGCTCATCATCAAAATCCAGTTTGCTCCTCGCCTATTTAAAAGAATGAAATCTTGTGTCTTCTGTCAGCAGAAACATATGCAGTAATGACCATGAATAACATTAGTACATCACTTACACGTAAGTTGCGGAGGAAGACTGGAAATTGTTCTGTGTCTGCGGTATAATCTTTCCATGAAGGAAAGATGCACACAAAGTTCCTGACAACAACATAAGCTTCGTCTTCTAAACTGGAAAGAAATGGAACAGGGGTCCTATTTGCTGCAATTGGGGCTCTCTCTGGTTCGAAAAGGGATTTGGCAACTGGATTTGGTGTACTCTTTGCTGGAATGGGGGTTTTGCGTCGTACAGCTGGTGCTATGTCAACTGGCATAATCATACTGTTTGCTGCAGTTGGGGTCTGCTGAGTTGGGGCATCAGAAATGACCAGTGTGTAGTAGGGCTAGAGTCTGCTAGAGTTGGCATATTTTGTGGTTCAGGTGATATTGCAAATACACCTAATGGGCTATTTGATTTATCAGGTGCCAGTACCTTTTCCAAATACTTTGCTTGTGCTCCTCCACGATCAGCAATCGCCCTCTTCCTTTTGAACGTCTGATACACAAGAACAGCATTTGAATGGATAAATATGGTATGATGACAGATGGAATATGTACTGAAAATGGATAGGCAGGGCGTATTCACATACACGATGTGTAAACTAAGCTAATGGCAGTTCAACAAAGTAGAAGCAATGCAAAGCATCAGTTGCAAGATATGTGCGAGCAATGTAACCTTGGAAAGTTAGAGCAAGTACCTTGATGGGTGAATAAGATAGGGCATCTTCCTCTGACTCCTCCACTAGGGAGCTACATTGACTTAGGTCTCCCTCTAGCTCAGAATCACTGTTAGGATCATATTCTGAGCATGAATCTGTAGGTGGAGAGTGTTTGCATTGCATTGCATCCAGACTAGATTTCAGTCCCTTAATGCCAAGTTTGACAGCCATGGCATTTTTCTGCTTTATTCTTTTCATGCGTGCAAGCTCATAATCATTATGGTGTTGTTCGGAATCTGAGATTCATGAAAACATAAAAAGTAGTCAGATTCAACTCGGAGAGTGTCTCCCTATAAACCCCTGCATATGCAAAGTTCACCTCCCCAACCGTGCTGACCAGACCACACACAGAAATACAAACCCCTTATGTCTCTATAACAGGCAGGCACACATTTCAAAACTGAAGTAGGAACATTAGAATCATATGAAATTCGTATTTGAACAAATAAACTAAGCAATTATGAGTGGCGTAATGTTTAGCTTCAAGGGTGGAGTGTTGGTAGTGCGACACAAAGCAAGTACGCAGATTGTATTCCATGTAAAAGATCGAAACCTATGTAAAAGCTGGAAATGACACTTTCTTTCTATCTATACAATGCAGTGTTCGTTACCCAAACATGATGGAAGAGATCACATAGAGAAATACTATTCACTCAGGTCTACGGTTCCAGTATTTAGAAACAGGGTGGTCCACCCTAAAAGAATATTGACAACAAATATGACAAGACAAGCATAGATGTAGTGAATCAATCATTTACTTGTGAGCTTATTAGGTATGCAGAATTGTAACTGCAGTAAGAGACCGTCCAAAATCTCAATGAAGAAGTTTTTTTAGCACTTATTGTTTGCAACTAATCGACGTGAATAATTGGATATTATATCGAATGAGTAAGAAAGACAAGTAAAATTGTCAACAAACCTGGCTTGTAGTAGTAATCTGGGTCAATGTCACTACGACCAACAATCCAAAATGACTAGTTTCTGTTCCGAGGGCCAGAATTTTGAAAACCCTGTGAACTTTAGAGGTACTAAAGATTACCGAAATACATCTGAACCATTAAGTGTAGGTAGCACTAAGCACACAACAAACCCTAATGACAGTCCTGCCTAACGAGTAATGAATCAATTAGAAAAGGGGTGATGAGGAGTGGCTGCTGAGTGTTGAGGACATATCTCAGGATAAATCGGGTTGGCTTGGTGGGTGCTGCACACATGAGCCCTAAACGGACTAGGAAGGTAGGCACGGCGGCGCGCCCGGGCAGCGGTGACGCTGTTGGGCGAGCGGCCCCTGGCCCCTGTTAGTCCGGCATCTCCTCCTAGAGTCATGCCGTCCAGGGACGGCAAGTCGCCGGCGAGGCAGGTGGCTGGGGGCGAGTAGAGATCGGAAGCGCGCAGCAGAACAGGGGGAATCGGGGCCTGGGACGACCCAAAATCCCAAGGTGGGCCGGCCCACCGTGGGCACCCTCTAGAGATACACAACCGAGCGGTGAACATGCATTTTCGAAACTAATTTAGGAACATTTAGCTGACCAATTAAACAACTCTGTTTTAACAATATCAGATTCGTATTTGAACATCTAAGCTTGTTTAGCTTGATGCGTGGAGCAGTGTTATTATGACACGAAGCACGTATTCTGATTGTACAGTGATCATAAAAGGGGGAAACTCTAAGCATATTTTTTTAGCAAAAGAGGGTTTTCCCTCCGATTTCTATTAAAGAAACCACCACGGAACCAACATGATCAATTAAACCCTAAGCATGATCAATTAAACCGTATTATGGCTGTGCCATGGAAGATTTGAAGCTGCAAACCGGAGAAATGATATTTAGCATCCATTGTTTGCTTCGAACTAAGAACTAAATTCTAAGAGCTGAAAAGAAAGTAGAGTAACCAAGTTAAGATCTATTTTCTGGTTGAGATCAAAAAGTTGAGGAGATATGAAGTATCACCTCTCTTGCGGCGTCGTGTAGGCATCGGGGGTGCGATGGCTATCGGTGGCGTTCAAGCAGATCTGCGACGGTAGACGGGTGCATCGGGGTATAATTCCCGTTGCGGTGGAAGAGAAGGTCGTGTGAGCGGCCCCGGCAAAGAGGACGATGGCGCCGATGAAGCGAGAGGGCGCGATGCAAGGCTATTGGTCCGTCGAGGTCGATGAGAAACGTCCATCTCTAGTAGTGGACGACGCGGTCTTGGTAGGCGCTCCGGCATGGTGGAGGACGGTGGCGATGGATGTGGTGGAGGACGGCGGCTATGGATGGGGTGGCGGACGGAGGCTGGTGTGGGGATGGGGTGTTCTAGCGCGGACGGTGTATGAATGGGAAAATGGAGGGAGAGGTACGGGGAACCATGTTTTTGGGACGCGCCTGTCTGAAATATGGGAAAGTTATGAACTTAGCCCCCGTTTAAAATTTGGACGTCTCGTCGGTTGGGGATAGGACGGTAATCTCGCATCTCGCCAATATTTGCCCAGAGCGATTTCGGGCAAGGAGAGGGAGGTTGGCGCCCATGGTTGGAGCCCATGGTTGGCGCCCATGGTGTATGAACGGGGCTGACAGGTAGGGCGGTTGTGTCACGTCTGAGTGAAGTTACAAACCTACCCCTATTGAAAATATTTGCCTACATCGATTTCGGCCGAGTCGAGTTTGTTTTGCCGCCCACCGTGTATGAATGGGGAATGGAGGGATAAACACAGGTCTTTCAAACGAGCTTGAATCAAATGTGTTTTGCCGCCCATGTTTGACACCCACCGTGTCGGAATGGGCTCAGAGGTGGTCGTGTCACGTCTAATTGAAGTTACTAACCTACCCCTATTTAGAGCAGTGGAAATCGGGCCGATGGATTGTCCGTGTAATGGGTAGATAGTAATTTCCATCTCCCAAACACTTGGCTTCGGGTAGCCGACGTGGGAGTGGACATTTTGCAGCTTCTTTCAAATTTGGGACAATAATCATCCATGTTTACCCTGGCAACTAAATTCGAATCCATTTTGTATTCCTATATGAATCTTTATAAATCATTCTATGTGTTTTTATATATCTTCAAAAGGACGACAAAGATGTATTCCACTGTCATATATGAATATGGTTTACAAATGCCGATACTTAAATTCAGAAACTAGTATCCAGTTTAAGGTGAATTCGAATATTTGGAACACTTCATATCCAACTCAAATGTCACACGCAGCATAATGTGTACTCCAAGTCAATCAACCAAGAATGTACAGAACTAACAGACATATAAACACTTATAGATTATATGGATCAATAATATCAACTAACATACATAAGCCAGGCCGCTGTACTTTTTTTGGCTACAATAGCATCCTTTTTTTAGCCAGCATCTTGGCCCTTTCCGATGTGTGCCACGGTCCATCTATACTACTACTATTGCCGAATGCACATTCAGCCCGATTGGCATATTTGTAGGTATGGCACAGCAATCCAAATGAAATGTCTCCGAGTCTTATCAATTAATACAGACTTGTGCTAAAATAAAATTACAAACCAAAAAACAAAAACAAAATTATTACATGATCTCTAAAACAAATGGTTTGATTGATTACATGAACAAACAACACAAAGGTTATTCAACTATGGAAAGAACATTTCACCTATGATTTACCAAGTAGGAATTTAATTTCTTTTTTTCCTTCAGGACCTTAACAATCTGGTCAGTCTCAGCTTGCTTCATTTTGAAATCCACCAAATATTTAATGGTTGTCTTGAGTACTGCTTGTGATTGTGCTGTTTGCTTCCTCAACATGTCAACTTCATCTCTAAGTCCAGAAGCAAAATCTCTTTCTACCACTAGTTTGGCCTCTAAAGCATCAGCAGTTGGCAATTCATAATGCACGATTGGGCCGGTGCCACTGCTGTGGGATGATGCAACGTCCATGGGGACCTCGCTCTTTGATCTTGGGCTAACCTGTTTTGCCATTAAAGTTCTGATTGGATTTAAAAAAGTTGAAGTTAGCAAAACATCTCAACTGGGAGTTATAACAGCAAACCAGTTAAACAAACAAGGAATTAAAGAGTTTCAATTGGATGCTGAAAAGTACTCCCTCCGTCCCATAATGTAAGACGATTTTTAACACTATGCTAGTGTCAAAAAACGTCCTATATTATGGGACGGAGGGAGTAGTTATTAACATCATTGTAACCCGCTGTTGCAGCAGCAAAGTAGTTAAACAAACAAGTAGATATTTAAGTTAAGGCAAACAGGTAATTCTTAACAGTAAGTATAAAACACGTAGATAGGCGCAGTCTACAATATGATTAACAGGTTGTGCCATTATGTAATCAGTAGCAAACTAAATTAAGCCAAGCAACATAATTGAACAATTTTGCAATAAGTGGCTAACTAAAATTCCGAGAAGCAGGTAACTGAACTTACGCTTGTTCTTTGTACAGGCACACTGCAACTTCTTTTTTGCTTACAAGGTTGTACAAAGGAGTCCATGGCATCAATTGCTTGGATATGCAGTCCCAATACTTCTTTCTTCCCATACTGCATGGGTAAGTCGAATGGTTAATCTGGTAAGATGGTGCGTCCTTGATATGTTATATGAGGACGTGTAGTTAGACTAGTTGTAGCCAAACACATCACACTGGCTTTTACTGTATATTTCATGCGATTACTTTTGGCATATCGAGATCTAAGCAATCTACAATAGGATGAAAAGACTGTCAACCTTCACATTATTGGCGAACTCAGTTCATAGAAACAAGCAATTCAACCATTCTGTGGGTAAATCAAAAGCGCCACTGGAATATTTTTCACTATCCAATCATACACGTAAAAAGGGGTGACGCCACCATAGGGGCTGGTATGGGCAGCTGCCTCAGGTGGCTGGAAAGTGTGCACCTAGTTTGAGTCGTCCAGGTTGGCCCATGCTAGTTTTGTTCGTCCCAACGCACAAGCAGGCAATGTAAAAAATGAAGAAAAATGTTTCAATTTGGATGGGCCAATAACATAAGTGAAAGGCAGGACCTATAGCAGGCTCGTGGCCCAAACGAGCGCCTCCCATATCGATCGACAGCAAGAAAATTCCCAGTTCATTCACCCCAGCCTCCAGTCTGGTTCGCTCCTAACCTAGCCACCGCTGGACAGACCGACACAGCACATCCTCGCGCCCTCGTTGGAGGGCAGTCGCCGGGCTTCAAGCGAACGGAAGGACAAGAAGATGAAGATCCAACCCTGGGTGTAGCCTGCGTGGGAGGCAGCGGCGGCAGCACGGGTATGGCATCGAGCTTGCGCAAACGGACAGTCATAGCTTGCAAGAGTAGCATGCGCAACGAGCAGGTACATCACATCCCTGATTATATCTAATTCAACTCTTCAATTTCTGGCCAATAGTTAAACCTGACGGTGTTGTAAAACTGCTTGTATGTAGGGAATCTATGATAAAATGAAACCAATTTCTACTTATTTTATAACTCCCCCAATCAATACTGAACTGACTGAATCTGATGTATCTAATAAAGTTTCCGGTGCAAACATACAAGCTCATGTTGTTCCATGAGCCTGAAGTGTCTAATGAACAGACTGCTAAGGAAGGATTTGATGCAACCATTTTACATGCTCCTGGTGATGAACATATAGTGTCTAATGAGGGATCTAATGCAAGCATTTTGCAAGCTCATTGAAGGATTTAGTGTCTAATGATGATCTACTATGTTGAGAGAGACCGAGATTTGCAGGCATTGATGACAAGCAAATTATAGTGCATTTTCATAGCTTGAGGAAACGTCGGGGCCATCTACCAGAAAGTCCCCGTATCATGACAACATAGCATAAATACTTTTCTAATCTGTTGTTTGAAACTATTGGCATACTTGTGCAGGATAGATATACTGATATGCAGTTTGCGCACTGGTTATACGTGCAATTACACTTCGATATTTTCAGCCAGAGAACGAATAATTCTGGCAGGTACAGACCATGTTTGTAGTACTTGTACACCATGTTGCATTTTGTGTTTTTTGGTGGTTGCATCATTTAGTGTTTATAATCTGAACTACTTTGGATCATTAGCTGGTTTTCAAAGTGCATGTAACTTCACATTTCTCAAGTTATGTTGATTTCTGGAGTGCAAGTGCCTTCGTATCTTTTAAGTTAAATGTTCGCCCCTGGTAACTTGAATTCGTGGATCAGCCACTGCACACAAATCATACATGAATGCCAGTACGAATTAAATGAAATGCAGGGACTTACGGTAGCTCGTTGTACAGGCTCGCTGCAGCTCTGCTTGCGCTTGGGATGTTCCATGTACAAGTCCATGTTACCACTTGCTTGGATGTGCAGGCCTTGTGCTCCTTGCATCCCCCTCTGCATTTTTGACACGGTGAAGGGTTGATCAAATAAGAGGAATCGACCTTGATGTTGTACCGGAGGACAGATACTTACAAGGTTATATGGGTGTGCAAGATGTGTACCAGATCCCGTAGCCCCGTCATGCTTCGCTAAAAAATGGATTTCTTTGTTTCAGATGATATCTCCAAAAGAAATAAGAGTTAAAGTCAGAGTTGCATAGGCGTGTAAGCTAAGAGAGCAGTGAAAGGATATCCAAACATCGTTGGAACAGTGCACAAGGGAGTGATGTGTGTATACCTAGTTCGGGCCGGCGTTTGGGCATGCTCGCCTAGCTAGAGTGCGGGTCACTTCAGAGCCGTTGAGGGTGATGTGCTGGCGTTGGCTGGCCGCACACGGATGCAGATCTTGAGTGGCAGCGGAGCACTATGATGCGGTGGACGAGACTGTTCGTGAAGCCCCAACGACCTTGGGGGGCGGAGGTGCGACGATGTGCTCGGTGAAGTAGCCCCGGTGAGCTGGGAGACGGCATCGGTGAAGCACACCTGATGCGGTGGAACTCGGTGTCTGTGAGGCACATCGGTTGCGGCGGCCGACGTTGTCGGGGGACCACCCGGTGTGGCGGACAAGGGCGTAGATGAGGTAGCTCCGGTGCGGTGGTGAAGCGCGACCGTCATCTTCATCTTTATCGTCCGGCACATAGGTGGGGAACGGTGGGGAAAGAGACGAGACGAGGGGCGATTCGAGGGATGGTGGCGAATTAGGGATTTGAGCAATCTGGGCGTGGAAGGGGACGGTGGAGAAGAGAGATTTTGCAGGGCTGGAATTGGGGCCGCCAGATATTTCAATCCAAAACGTGGAAGCGCGAACTTATATTGTCGTCGTCCTTTTTTGGGGGGGAGGGGGGTGGGTGGCTGGGTGCTACGCGTCCGTCCGACACACGCGACCACCCCGACAGGACTCGCTTCGGTGCCTTAAGGCACCTGCCTTTTTGCCATGACATGTGGGCCCAACAGGTGGCTGGCCCACATGTCAGTCACCCAAGGGTTGTTGCCTTTAAGGCACCGAAGTAGCATCCACCCCGACACGACCCTGGTCTGCCTGGTGCGCCTACATTTGAGAATGCAAACGAATCTTCTTTCATTTGCAAACGAATCTGTATGTATTACCATGCCCGTGTTTTCCTTGCAATAATTAGTCATTCGAAACGAGATACTCCATCCGCTCACTTTTGTAAGTCGTTTCAGACAACTTAAAATGAACTGTTTTGCACATTGTCTAAAATGTCTTCAAGGTCTTATAAAAGTGAACATAGGGAGTACTATAAATTAATTAATGAGGAGTTATTTAAAAAAATCGAAACGGTACCCACACTAACGTGGATTAGAGTGTGTCACATAATTAGTTATTTGAATTAGAGTGTGTGTCACGTAGTTAGTTATTTGAATTAGAGTGTGTGTCACGTAGCGATCTCCAATTCTAACGTGGATTTCGCATTTCACTGTATCCATGCTACTTTTTTAATACAAATTCATATGTATATGATGAACACCATGGTAGTGAGAAAACTTTTGGATGGATTCAAACATATGACCTACAAAATAGCACAACAAATTGAGCCAATGTCAGCTTTTCGAAACTTAGTATGGCACGAATTCGAAATAATTACCCGTATGCCTGGTCCTCGGTTCAAATCTTACAATGTACACCGAATTGAAACATCGATATTAAGTCTCGTACTATGTACATTCAAATGTTGTTTTTAGTCCCCCCCCCCCGCGCACAAACGCTACATACTTCCTGTATCGGTCAATCTTCCTCTCCTAACCACCTTAGCAAGCTATCGGTTTCCAACACACGTTCATTCTTTCTCTCCATGTTTCGATCTCTAAGTCTCTCAACTACACAACCCCTTTTTCCACTCCTGTTACCAAATGTATTTACCTCACACACCCGCCATTGCACCCCATGCCGAGCTCTCTCTCTCTCCCCCTCTCCCTCTCACCCTCTCGCGCTAAATACATGCATTGACTATCTAGCCCCCCCAACCTCTTATGCGCACGAACGCACGTTGTATATCTAGGTCACTCCCTCGAGACTGTCTCACTCTTTCTTCCGCACGGCGGGCCACACTGTCTCAATATCACTCTCTTTATCTGAGTCTCGTTTAACCTCGTTTTCTTTCACACACAAATGATATATCTCCCTGTTCGGTCCTCGATCGACACACTCTATACTCTCTCACGCAGATTGTCTATCTTGGTCAGTCCATCCAAGCCGCCGCCACTCTTTTGACCTCATGGTGGGCCACGCTCACTCAATCTCTGTGTGTGTGTGTGTATGTCTCGATTTACCTCATTCTTTCTCGGATAAAAATGATATATCACCATGTTTGAGCCCAATTCGACCTATTCACATTGTATACTCTCTCACGCACATCGTGTATCTAGGTCACTCTCTCCAACCTGTCTCACTCTTTCGATCGCACGGCGACCCTATGTGATTGGTTGACCTTGCTTCCTCCCACACACAAATTATATCTACACGTCTGTGACTGGATCATCTCTCAAGCTCTATCTTACAGCCCTCACCCTTACCAAAAGCTCAATCGGACAATATCTCTCGGAAGCATATATATTTGTTCAATGAATGTCGGACCACACTCACTTTGTCTCTCTATCTATATGTCTCTCGATTGACCTCGCTTTCTCATACCGTATCTTTCCACGCGTTGAAGCTACTACCTCTCTATCCCTCGCAAAGCCGGAGCTATTTACATTGTGAGGGGCACTCCAATCTTGGATTAATTTGTGTAGGCATTTATTCAGGTCGGTTTAGATTATATTTTCGTAGCATTCGGCCCACAACTACTCCAAACGCCGTTGCAACCCACGCAACTCCCCTAGTTGATTTCCCTCTGGCTCGGTCACCGCTCTCTCGCACGTCCTTTCTCACCTTCAATGTCGCACCATGGTATTATTGAAAAAACTATGTTGTTCTCTTTAATTATTATAAATAAGCTACAAAACTACACACAGATAGTCCATTTGGAATGAAACAAATTTCGACCCACAAATTAAAGTGCTACAAACTACACACCAAGGGGCCCACATGTCATGAAACAAATTTGGACCCATATACAAATTAAAAAATAAAGGACGAGGATCGAACATGCGACCAGGCCTTCAAGCCGCACGTCAATAGGCAACATACGTAGAATAGCAATGTTTGTTGTACCCCATTTGTTCACATAATGTTTTTATATTACCACAGCCTAATTAATGGATAACATGTAATATTATTTTTAGTACTATTCGCCTTCACTTACTGGTGGGTTCCATGTGTGCTCTCTCTCTCTCTCTCTCCTCCCCTTCTGCGTTTAGACGCACGGGCAAACAGGAAGAACTCGCGGACGATGTTGCCGTTGAACATATCTGGAGGCGTTCACAACTCACAAGTCACGGCACCAGTTTCACATACTAGCAGCACTAGTCAGTGTGTACGTGCAATGCACGTTAATTTGGAAGTATATTAAGTGCATGCGGATATTAACTATACTAGGATATTATTTGCGTGTTGTCATGTGATTAGCACTATTTTTGGCATGAAATTAACTGTACGCTAAACGTGTTGAGCGCTCGACATTGAAGCAGTCTAGGTCGTTGGATGGCAAGGAATACATGTGGCTTGATGAAGTTTTATATTGAATTTGATACTGCTCTAGCAGAACATTCAATCGATCAAACCATACATTTCGTTCAGTCTGACTCCGACTTCAAATTATACGACGATCGATATAAAATAAATGGAAATGATAAACGTTCGGATTTTAAGCATGGCAATCCGAACGTTTTTCATGGCAAATTTAGATTATGCGGCGGCGGCGGGGGCGTCTCACGGTGGGAAGCGGCTCCTCTGCGGTGCTCTGTGTGTCATCGGGCCACTGACCGACGGCGACGGCGGCGTCTTGCGCCGTTGTTGGCGTACTCCTGGACGTTGGCCTAGCTTCAAGGAAGGCCAAAATGTTCTGGACTTTGGAGCGAGTCAACTGGCGGGAGGAGGCGACTGGCGTTGGTGCAAGGAAGCGGTCGACGGCGGCCATCCATGCCGCTGAGGGGGGCACTGGCACCCGCGCGGGGACATGTGCTGTCAACGGCGCGGCGGAGACGTTCGTGTGCATGGGCACTGGCACGGGTGCGCACGTCAGTGCACACATAGGTGCATGCACTGGCAGGTGCACGGGCACCGCCACGGGCGTGCGCGTCAGTGCACGCGCAGGCGCATGCGCTGGCAGGTGCACGGGCGCATGAAAGTCGGCGGGGACCTCGTGGAACCCTGTGGCATAAAGCTCGGCGACAATGTGCGGTTCCCGGCCCATCAATGTTACGGGGATGGGCGCTGGCGCAGTCGGGGCGACGGGACCCAAAACGGGAGTGAGGACAGGCGCGGCGTCTTCCCGCAAGGCCAGTTCAAGCTCGTCCCAAAGCGCCTTATGTTCTTGAGACTCCGGCTGGGTGTCTTCCTCATGAAACTGGAACACTAAGGGCAGATCATCGTGATGCGGCATGGCGTACGTTTAGGTCAGGCTAGTTGGAGGTAGACGACAGGAGAATCGGAGAGGAAGAGAGAGGATTGTAGCGATACCGGGTAGTGTGGGGTTGATTTTAAACTGCGGCGCCGGCGACATTAAAAGTGGGAGCAGTTGGGACGACGGTGGGCGGAGGAGCCTGGTCAAAGGGCTCACCTCCCGGTGAGTCTGCACAGTGGTCTGCTCGCACGCCTCCCTGACAGCCGGCGCAGCGGTCTGCTCGCATGCCTCCCGTCGACTCACATGCTTGCTGGGACGGCATGTGCCGATGAGAAGCGGGGACTCGTGGCGGCACGTAAACGCCCACGGTTTCAATAGTGAAAGCGTTCGCCTTAACGTGACAGGTCTTTTCCCTCAAAACAAACGTGACAGGTCTTTGTTCTAAAATACCTTGGCTCTTCATTTGTGCAACTTGTCATAAGCAGCTTGTCTCGAATTGAAGAAAAAACTTACGAAGTAATATTTGTGTCATATCACGTGATCATGCTCAGTTTCAAGAATTTATGCTCCCTTTTGGATTTTCTGAAATTTAAGACCCAGGATTCGAAACAATATCATAACCTGCATCATGCAATAAATTTTCAAGCCGTACATCTGTCCTGTTGTATTTCTTAAGAAAGGATTTGGTCAAACATTTTGCTTAGTTAAACCTCCTTTCCGGTTTATAGGGCTCAATTCAAAAATCTCACCAACCAAGGTAGATGGTGAGTGGTGGAACAATTGTTGTAGTTTGCAAAACCACTCAATTAATGCGCTTATTTTCCTCAAAAATTGTGTTTACGAATGCATTAATTGCAATGCATGCATGCATAAAGTACATGCATTGGTCAATTTTCTCTTAATACTTGCATGTAATGATTTATTGCACCTTGAAATCTGAACATGTGATGGGGAACAACCAAATTGAGACTTATAAAATGGGAAAACTAAAATTTTGAGATAAGCCCTATAAACCGGAAAGGATAATCCCTCCGTACCAGTGCATTGCCTGATATATTAACTCAAGTACTAGGCACGAACAAAAAAAGTACTAGGCACAAACAAACGGGCTCAATTCTGTGCTCATCCTGGTGTAGTAGTAGTAGTACTAGGCAATGCAGTTGACTGGTGACATTGACGAGCGGCGACCGAGGGAATTGAACCATGCTCGGCACGGTAGGTAACGTTGTCTAGTTACTAAAGCATCCCTCCGTTGTTCATCGGTAGTCATTATGGACCAGGGACATGAGGGGAATTTCCTAGGGCTGGAATTCTGGCCGCCAGATATTTCGACTTGAAACACTGAGGCTCGACTGGTTGGGGTTGCCTAATGTGCGTACCACGCACGCCACCGAAGGACACGAGCCCGTTTTCTTTTAGGATCAACATGAGCCAAGGTCTGGCTGGTATGCCGTTGGGTCCTACCATTTGAGAATACGAAAGGAACCTTTTAAATTGCCGAACGAATCTATGTGTATTACAATACCCGTATTTTCCTTGCAAATACTAATCTCAACATGGTAATTGATTTATGACGAGCCGTTGAATTAGAGTCAATTTGTGATATAGTGATCTCAATGTGGATTTAACATTTCATGGTATCCCTAGTAAGTTTTCCAATGCAAATTCAAATTTAAAAGATGAACAATATGGAGGTGAGAAAACTTTGTACTCCCTCCTTCCATCTATATAGGGCCTAACACATTTTTCGAGGCTAACTATGACCAAATATTAGAGCAATAATATATGACATGCAACTTACACAAAGCACACCGTTAAATTCATGTGTGAAAGGAGCTTTCAATGATATAATTTTCACATTGTGCATGTCATGTACTATTAATTTTGTCAATAGTCAAAGGCGGTCTTAAAAAATGCATTAGGCCCTATATAGATGGAAGGAGGGAGTATGTATCAAGCATATGACCACACACACACACACACACACAGAGACACACACGCACGAACACGACAACAATCCAATAAGTATAGTGCATCTATTTTTCCAACCCATGCATGTATGACACGAGTTCAAAAATACTCCTTCTATTCCTAAATATTAGTCTTTTAGAGAGTTCAAAAAGTGACTGCATACGGAGCAAAATGAGTGAATCTAGACTCTAAAATATGTCTATATACATACGTATGTGCCAGTCCATTTGAAGCCTCTAAAAAGACTAATATTTAGGAACGAAGGGAGTAAAATGTAAGACATCCATGGTCCTCAGTTCAATATTTAAAATGAACATGAAACTGAAACATGAATATTAAGTGTAGTACTATAGTACATGTAAATGTTGTGTTTAGGCGGAGCTATGATTGTCGGGGGTCAACCCCTCGACCTTAGATAAAACTGTGGAGCTCTATTTAGGGTTGTTTAGATTATATTTGTTCCCACCCTCCCAACCACCGATTGGTTGTGCACCCCCCCACCCCTCCTCCCCGGGAGAATATCATGTGCCCCCATACCTTACATGCTATATGCCGATACGAGTTGCTTGGAGCTTGTAGATCTGAGATATAGCAGCTCACATGATGTGTCTTAATTTTTTTGCAGGAAACCTTCATGAGTTTGAGAATTGCACACAATTTGTACAAAAACTACTTAGATGCCCTTTGATCCCATATCCAACGACCTCGAAGCTCGTATCACCGTAGCATCTAAGATGAAGGAGGACATCATATTCTCCTGTATGTAAGAATATCATGTGCCACCACACCTTAGATGCTTTGGTGATACAAGCTCTTCGGAGGCGTTGGATTTGTGACCCAACACCTCCTCGGTGGTTCGAATGGTTTTTTGCAGAAAAGCCCCAAAAGAGTTCGGCCACTGCTTACAAGCACAAAGACTGCTCAGATGCCATTGGATCTCAGATCAAATGACCTCCAAGCTCTTATCACCGTAGCATCCAAGCTGTGATAGCACCTTATGTTTTCTCGCACGGGAGAGTATGAGGTGCTCCCGCACCGTAGATTCTATGGTGATACGAGTTCACCGAGATCTAACGGCCCACAGTAGGACGTTTGAATGTTTTTGCAATATACGGCTGATAGAGTTTGGGAAATGCATAGAAAGTACAAGTACTATGCATGTGCCATCTGATCACTGATCATATGACCTAGATACTCATATCACCGTAGCGGGTAATTAAGCTACGGGGAGCACCTAATATTAGCACCGAGGAGCCATTGGATCAAAGATGCAGTGGCACACAGAGGTCTGAATCTTTTATTTGCAAAAAAAAGTTCGGAGAGTTTGGAAATTGCGCATAATTACAAAGACTACTCCCAAGCCATTGGATCTCACTTCCAACGGTGTAAAAACTCGTATCACCATAGTATCTAAGCTGCGGGGTGGATGTGATATTCTATGCCGCTGTCATTTTTGTTCGTAAACTTGCAAAATACGTGTAACTCGTGTCGTTACTTGTCTAACCGCGCAAAGTGTTTGTTCAAAAAAACATCCTACACTAAAATATCGGAACAACACACGGGGGTCCCACTTGTCATTAATCAAATTTGGACCTAAAACTAACAAATCTGAAAGACGAGATTCGAACTGGCAACCTGGACTACAAAGCGTAAGTCCATAGCCTAAAAAAACAAACGGTTGTTGGCTTTGTTCCATAACGTGATTTTATACAGTACTTGCATTGAGTAGAGTAGAGGGAGTGCCTCGTCAACACGTGCATGACCGTTGTCTCACTTACGGGTGGTCCCAGGTCTTCGATCTCAATCTATCTTCTCTCCATCGTCTAACCTTTGCACGGGCACACACGAAGAGCGGCGCTAGCTTGCCGTGGTGTTATTACAACTAAAAAAAGCTAGGAAAATAGAAGAATCGCCTAGAACAAGAGACGTTGCGGCTAGTCGAGACGGAGCTAACCGTGCCACGTTTGCATGATGAAGTTGTGTGGCTAGTGGGGTGTTTTCGACCGACTAGCTGGGTCCCGAGGTTGAACCATAGGTACTACGTCTGATACAGTATATTTTTACATGCACATTTTTCCTCCATGCCGAGACATGGCACACCCTACCGCGCGGTTTCGGGGTCCTCCTGGGTGGTGCACGCATATATTCTTCCTGACGTGGGACGCCCTACTGCGCGTTTTCTGGGTCCTCCTCGGTCGTAGCATCGAAGCAAGTAAACGAGTCGTCAAATCACGAAAGACCACCTTTCCCGCCGAGTACATCAGTGAAGCACGGTGGCTAGCTAGTTGGGCTAGTTCGACCGATTAGCTAGGCCGCCGCCACATTTGTTTTTTCACCCCTTTTTTATCTACTTGCCGGCAGGTAAATTTAAATATCCACCACGGCGTTGCTCTGGTGTTTGGGCGTGGCAGGATTTAAAAAAATTTGATTGACGGGAGCAGGCGCGGCGGGATTTTAAATTTTTTGATTGACAGGAGCAGGCGCGGTAGCAATTAGTCACGGTGACTCCGCCTGTAAAAACCCACTGCTCCCTGATGTGAGAAGTCGTCGACTGGTGTTTTACCGTGGTGAAAACCAAAAGATTCCCGGCTCCTCGGCTGGCTCCCTCCACCTTCCCGTAGATTGGATTTCCTTTCAGCCATTTCGCCCCCTTTGCTTCCTCTCCCCATTGCTTCTACCTAGTGCCATGGCGTCGCAGCAGATCACGGAGTCCGAGGTGAGGCGCTTGACACAGGAGCTCCATGCCAAGGATGTGGAGCTCAGGGCCAAGGACGTGGAGCTCCGTGAGCTCAAGGAGGAGAGGAGTGCCATGCTCCTCCGTTATGTGCGGGAGTTCACGAAGCTTCAAAAGCGGCAGACATCCACCACAAAGATGCTCGAGGCATCGGCGGTGTTGCTGCAGAAAGCGGGAGATACGATAGGCTATCAGGGGAGCCGGCTGGAGCGCGAGCGGGCCGATCGTGACGAGGTCCAGGATTGCCTCAGCCACTTGGTGAACAAATTTGCCACGCACGTGTTGCGGCTGCGCGATGCCTACCGTCGTGCCAGCGTGACGATGCCGGCCGTCGGGCTAAACCCGTTCGACCACCCGGTCGACTTCAACGAGCTGCAGCTTCCTGACCTGGTCTCCTTCTTCACCTATATCTCCGAGGAGCTGAGCCGTCTCCATGCGATGGTGGGGGCTGAGCTGGACAAGGAGGGGTTGCGCTCTGTCGTCGCCGTTGCAGGGCGAATCCTTTCAGGGCTACGTCACCGAAATCCATTTGTGCCATTGGACGCCGTCTTTGACGAGCTGGCTCTCGTCGACCGGGAGCGGGCTCTGCGGGCGGTTGCACCCTGCATCGCCAACGTCGTGCGCCTCGAGAAGCAGAGGGACTTCGGTGGTGTTTAGGCGCCCTCTGCATGGGCATGTCCATGTCTCAGCGCAACTTGACCATTGGATCAAACTCAGACGATGCAGATCCGTCACTGTAGCACAAAGCGTGTGGGTGTGTTTGGTTGCATTCTCATCTCAATATAGTTGTTTCCTCTTCGTGTATTTTTGTCAACCTACTAGTGTGGACTCATGCACATGCACTCTGCCAAACACCCAAAAGTGGGTCGAGAAGGGAACTTTTGCTCCCATCCCGTGCACCCTTCATACACCTTGTCTAACACTATAGGATGTGCTTCATATGGTTCATGTTTCATGGAGTACTGTAGCACCGTACTCTCTGTGCGCTGTGGACCTAGTTCTGTTAACATCGATCTCACCGTTCATTCTCGACCAGACAGTCGAAAAAGCGGTAATATGTTACATATAGGAGTAGTTGACATGCGCACAACACAGCAACAAGATTGTGTAGTACTGACGTATGAACCACTTCACATGCCTAGTAGTAGGAGCACTATGTATGTTCAAGTGGCTGTCGTGTTTCGCACTCCTCCGTCGTAAGAGTGGAAACGCTTGTTGTAATCATTTTTTTCAGAATGAAAAACAGTGGACACGCTCTACCGTGCGGATCCTCCTCCAGCCATGCACTAAATTACTCACTTTCGCCGACGTGTGGGACAACCAGCACCTGGGTCCACCAGCCATGCACTAAAATACTCCGTAGTAGAGTGATGGTAGACTACCTCGATCGAACCGCCGCAGTAATGCCCAATGAGCCGTCAAATCACAAAACCCCCTCCTTTCTAGCAGTAAGTTGGACGGACGAAGCAACCATCATTTCACTCTTCTCTCTCAACTTCCTCTCTTGAAGAAAACCCCCACTCGCTTCGCTTCTCCCTCATCTCGTTCCTCCTTTCACTCTTCTCTCTCAGCTTCCTCTCTTGGATGTACGCCGGAGCACCGGCCAACGTGATGTCTATGGCTCTGGCCAAAATCGTCGAGGCTCATGGTACGAAGAAGCGCAAGCACCCCGCCGAGAATACCGCAGACAAGCTCAAAGCCATCGCCCTGTCCAAGCCCCCCTCTCCGGGATCCCTCATTAAGCAAGTCCAGGTAATGTCTCTTGTTGACGATCTTTTTCTCGATCTTGATCGTGTTTTTTCATCTAACACGCAGTACTAGTACTGGTAGTACAACTTTCTGGGTGATCTTGCATGTGATTTTAGTGTGCCAAATGACGGTTCTGAATTCCTCTTTTGACCAAAACATGCGAGAGGTTGACACTGATTTCTTATAGATTACTTTCAACTACTCCCTCTGTCCCAAATTTCTTGTCTTAGATTTGTCTAGATACGGATGTATCTAATACTAAAATGTGACTTGATACATCCGTATCTAGACAAATCTAAGACAAGAATTTTGGGACGGAGGGAGTACTTTATGAACATCAATGCTACCTTTTAAGAGGGTATATTTGCCTCACTAACTTGTGTTATGGATAATGCATGTAATCCCTCTGCTCTCATGCCTTTGAAGACATGTTCTAGTGTCTTTTTTCACTCATTTCTATGTGTATATGTAGTCATATATGGAGTATAATATCGAAAAGCATCTTATATTTCTGAACGGAGGTAGTAATGAAATATGGTTTCTGTTTGAATTAGAACCAGGTCCACGGTGGAGATGAAGTTCTCAAAGTCATGCCGTGTGAACTAGAAGACCTGATGATGAGTTCTACTGCTGAACTATCCTGCTACTGTGTCCTTGTCGCCACGTGTCCTGAACTAGTGTTTTCCTGTAGCATTGTTGTCAGGCGTGTTCTCGAGGCTATACTTGACCACAGCAATTTCCTGGTTGTGCCTTCGATTACAAAGGGTGTGGTTCTTGTAAGGCTTCCCAACAAATCTGATGCGGCCTGTCTTCATCATCATGTTTATGAGTGGAAAGACCACTCTGTTAGGTTCTCCAAGGTTGACAAGATGGTGATGGTGCATGTAGACATCTCACACGAAGTCCATGGCCTAGTCAGTTATGCGGGGTTCATCCCATAGGTCGGTGGCAAGAAATAATCTGCAGAGTTTAGTTAGTGCAACTTTGCTTGTCTGTAGTAAGTACTATTGTTCAGTACTTGATTTGTGTTTGTGAACCCTGTATTGTTTATTAGTACTGCCGCTTTTGTTGTGTGGTCAGTCCTGAGAACGGTCTATGTTAATGTCTGTCCATTCAATTCAGTCTGTACATTTTGAAGTATCCAGATCATATTTTTTGTGAGGACGGTTTATCAATTATGGTTACACTCCAATATCTGTATGCATTGCAGGGTTTATCGCACCCACCAGGATTTCCAGTCCCATGGATGTTCGGTCTATACGATTTTTCACGACCTTTGGATTATCCTTCTTGTGGGAGTAGGCAGGCCCCCTGCATGCCACGCGTAGTTGGACGATCAATCTTTTATTTAGTACTTCAACATAGTGATTTCCTGGTAAGGATTCACTCGTGTCACATCAAGTAAATCTTATTGATTTACTATCTAAATCTTATTGATTTAATGTCATGTTTTCTTTCTTTTCCTGCAATTTTACGATGCAGGTTTTGCCATGTGACATTCATCACAGAATAAACCGTTTGGTTTGCTCTACGATGGCTATTTTTGCAGGTTTCAATTCTTATGTTGTGTCAGTAACGAAGGCACTGTCCATCACTTATATTACTGGAAAAAATTGGATCAGTCTGTTGTCTGAGTACAAGCTAAATCCCTATGATGAACTGCAGTTTGGTTTAACAAAAACGCCACAATTAGTCCTTCTCGCGTATAAAAGAATGAAGAAAAAAACTGGATCACGATCACGGATCCTAGTCAAGTTAGAAAGCTGATCATAGCAGACCAGACACGATTGCTGTTGTCTCGCACAGATCGAGCACCGGCAGTTGCTCTAGCACTAACAGCGGCAGCAGCTCAGTCTGATCCAGCTAAGGATTGGGCACCGACCGCGTCAGCGGATCAGTCTAATCTACCGGAGGATCGGGCATCGACACAGGCACCAGCTCTACAAGGAGTACCATCTTCGGCAGCAGCAGCGGCTTCGGCACCTGCACCAACACTTGCACTTGCATTTGGTCCGGCCCGTGCTGTTGCACCGGCAACAGATTGGGCTGCAGTTCGCACTTCATATACCAAAGTCCTTACAAAAACCGACATGTCCACCTTCTTGGTAAGCATTGGCCGCCCAAGTGCTTCGTTCTTTTTTCTTTCCATGTTGTTTCACATGATTCACTGTGTTGATCTAACTGTTTGGGTATGTCTTCTTGTTTTCAAACAGAGAATTCCTAGAGCAATGAGGGAGTCGTTCAACAATCTAGGCGACCGCGGCCAAGTTTCTCTTACCATGCACAGCCTTGGTGTGAATGAATCTGCTCAATATACCGTAAGTACAAATGATGGTCGCATGATGATTGATGCTAAAGGATGGTCAAGGTTCAAATCTAAATCATATCTTGCGTTAGGGGATGATGTCAAAATCGAACTTTCTCAGCAAGGAGAGCTGGTCCAAATCAACTTTGAAATTCTTCAGTAGCAGCACGCAACTGCCGAACTGATCTATCCTCCGAGAGATTTCGATGTAATAATCTGGCATGGTGAAACAAGTGTCCTATGTGTATAAGTAGTACGACACTATTATTTATCAATGGTATATCGTTGATAGAATTGCAACTCTGATTGCTGGTTAGGAATTGTCGTTCGATTTCATTCCAACAGCTGTCATGCTTTATTCAATTTTGTGTATTCGCCTTGCGACAACATCTAAAACCAACGCAGTACCGATTGCTTGCAATATGAAAAGCGTTGAGGTAGAACACATGGGCCCCCAAACATGCAGGGTCGGCCTGCAGCCCAAAGTCCAGAACCGTGAGCCTATCTGAGTATTATATTCTCAGCTGAACCCCCATAAAAAAATTTGAACCCCCATAATGCCCGTGCGTTGCAGAGGGAGTATATTTCTCGGCAAGGTGAGCCTGTGATATAAAAGATTTGTATGTTTCTTTACAGAGGGAGTATCTCTCTGTCAAAAAATTTATTTGTGTGTAACTAGTTACTCCTGTCTTTCAACTTCCTTTCGCTGATATGTGGGGCAACCGGCAATGGTGTCCATGTGCCATATGCACAAATTAGAGTGCACAACTTCACGGTAGACACACCCCAGTCATAGCGCCGCAGTAATGCCCAATGAGCCGTCAAATCACAACCCCCCCCTTCCAGCTTTAGCAGTAAGCTGGACGGACGAAGCGGCAATATTTCACTAGGCCTGAATCCCCTTCTCCCTCATCTGCTTGTTCAGAGAAAACCCCCGCTCCGCGATTGCATAGGGTTTTCTCATGGAGAACCAGGTATGAATTCTTCATCCATCCCCGATAAATCCAAGTCCCTTGGTCATAGGTAATCCTAGGATGGCAGTCGCCGCCGTTGATGCATTTTTCTTCGTACTGAATCTAGTGTGTTTCAGTTGCATTGCCCAAAGTGCAAGTACCCTACAGATTTCTACGCCCACGGCGAGACGCCACACTTGTTCCTTCTCATCCTACAACAGCATTTTGAAATGCGCACAGTATGTTCCTAGAATCCTCTTCTCTATCCGGGAGGGTGGGGTTTTTTTGAACATGCTGTGTTCTCATATTATTTTTCCTGCAGTGTATTATTTGCGCTGCCAGAACACATGTACTCAAGATGCTCGGCCTTGCCATAACTGAATACACTAGTTTAATGGTCACAGTGAAGACAATCCATGGATATTGCTTCCGAGTTGGGTTCATGAACCAAGAAGATCGCTGCTTTTTTTATGGCCGAACTTGGATAAACTTTCTCAAGTGTTACGGACTGAAAGCTGGCGCACGAATGTTGATGGAAATAGCAGAACCTGGTCTCATCTTCACTGCGATCTTCCACCCCGACATCATTCCAATTGTTCATCCATGTTAGTTTTGTATCTGGTTCTTGCTTGTTGCCTCGATTACTTCTTAATCCACCTATTCTGTCTAACTAATCACAATTTAACTTTAGAAGTAGCAATGAATCTCTCACGAAGATGCTACTTCTAACTAATATTGTCTTATAATTGGTGGCACTTGTAGATTTTTCAGAGTTAAGCAGTCTGCTCGTTTGTTACTCTGTAATAACTCGGCTGTTACTAATGACATGAAGTTGGCTGGATCGACATCCACATGTTCCTACACTTTATTGATCGTCTTGAGGTCCTTGTGGGGCGTTTCAATGGTGGAAGGCCACGTGGGATATGTGTGCCACTGCTGCACTCGTTGAACAGGTCCAACTGTGTCGAGAAACTTATGGTACGAGCTGTTTTCTGTTATATATGTTGTTCATAAACTATTGCTTATACACAGTTTTACAGTTGTTATCTTCTTGAAACAGGAACTGCCGAGTTCTATTGTTCCTATACAGATGCCTAACCATGGTCGGGTCAGACTTGCGCTTGGTCACAACATGATGTTTATGTCGACCTACTCAATTCCCCTTGGAGGCGAAAAGATACTTATTCGTGGGTGGTCTCAGATAATGAAGGCCTGTCCATCTTGGAGAATAGGACAGAAGATTATGTTCATGCTTTTCCATGGTTCTAAAGCAAATATCCTGTTTATTGACCATGTTCCGAGATGAAGCCACTTTCAGAAGGTTGTGGATGCGCGGGGCGGCGCCTGGGCCTTGTCCTGGGGCTTGGCGGCCTCACCCGGCCCTTGGTTAACTGTAGGCAAAGTAGCACTGTTCGAGGCGTGCTTTGTACGGTTGAACCTGTATAAGTACTCATACTGCTTTTAGCTTTGGTTGTTAAGTGCCCCTGTTGGTTTCAGTTACGGTTGTTAAGTACTCCTGCTGCTTTTACAGTCTGTCGTGTTTCTTCAGTCCTGTCTTCCTCCAGCCGCCAAAACCAAACCAGCGCCGGCGGGGCCGCCTGCTTCCGCCTCCCACGGCTGGCTGTGCCTCAGCGCACGCATCGCCGCTCCATCGTCTCCTAAATCGTTAACGCCGACGTCCTCCGCGCGCTTTGGTGCGCTCGCCGCGGCGCCGCCCTCTCGCGTTGTCAACATGGTCAACAAACAACAGGAATCGGCAGAAGTACGTGGAGAGGATGATAGTAGGGGCCCACCACATCAGTGTATGGAAAAATAAAATGCTTCCTCTTAGTGTTTTCCTGACATCTGGGACCCACGACATTGTGAGCGTATATAGTCAATAGACAAGAGAACAGCACAAGATTGGCTGACACCTGGGACGTAGCTACTCGAGCAGTATTTTTTTTTGTTTGGGGTGAACTAGGGATTTTTTTTTTGTGTATTGTTGAGATGGAGCAGGGTTTGAACTGGGTTGTGGCCCGTCTAGCCCAGGCTTATATTTTATGTTCACCATGTGACCAGCCTAGCTATTTTTTCTTTGTGCAAATGAGCCCAATTTATTTTTTATGAAGAATACCCAATCCAGGCCTACTTATTTTTCTACGCCTTGAAAGTAATATGAAATGGGTTGTAAATATAAAAACAGATGACAAATTGGCAATTACTATATAATTTCTGATTTTTTTCACATTTTTAGATTCCTATTTCACTGGGCATTAACCTAATTCAAATATATCTTCAAAGTATTTTAAATCTGGCTCGACATTTTGGTATTAAAAATAGTTTGGAACCCACAGAAATATGCGAAATTGGCCCTGACCAACCAAAAAACAACTGCAATAAATTGCATAAGAAGTTGCCATGAGCTATATATAAATCATTAAAAAAAGAGGGAGTGGTCTGACTTGTGGGCCTGTTTAGTTGACGCGTATGCAAGATTTTTTTAGTTATTATATACTACGTCAACAAACGATTCTAGCAGACGTAACCGTTGGATGTCAATTCAATGGCCGTCGTGTTTCTTCAATCTCTGGTCTTCTTGCTCCAGCCGCCAAAGCAGCGCTGGCGGGACCGCCTGCTCCCACCTCCCGTGGCCGACTGTGCTGCCGTGCAGGCCTCAGCGCCCCTACTACTCCCACCGCTGGCCAGGGCATCCCTCTACTCACCCACACCCCATGTTATTCTGCGGCGACGGCAGCCTCACACCGCACCCGAACCGGTGAACCCTCGTACTCCTCGTTGCGCGGTCTTCCACTGCCGCGTCTTCCCCGGCTCCGCGTCGTCCCCTTCCTAGGCCTCGCTGTCGTCCACCGCCGTGGTGCTCTCGGCGCGGCATGGTCAATGTGGTCAACGACCGACTTCCATCGGAAGAGTACTATACGTGGAGAGGCTGACAGCTGGGTCCACGGCAGCCGCAAGGAAGTGCCTCCTTATTACGCGGAAAATAATTATTCCTCCACCTGACATCTGGGACCCACTGGACGGGCCACCAGTATTTCACGAAAAAAATGTTTCCCCCTGACTGCTGGGACCCACAGGTCGGGCCACCGTATTTTGTGAAAAAAACGTTCCCCCGCTGTCAGCTCGGACCCACCGGAAGTGCCTCCTTATTATGCACAAAAAAAATGAATACCCCCCTGCTAGCTGGGACCAACCTTGGTGGGAGGCTGACTTGTGGGCCTACTAAGTTGACTGGGACGGAGGCCTTTGTCAACTTTAGTCAATATATGAACGATTCTAGCTCTAGTGACCATACGATGTCCATCAAACGGCCGTAGTGCTTCTTCAACCTCTGGTCTTCTTGCTCCGGCCGCCCAAAGCAGCGCCGGTCGTACCGCCTGCTCCTGCCGCCCGTGGCCGGCTGTGATGCCGTGGAGGCCTCACCGCCCCCTACTACTCCCATCGCTGGCCAGGCCATCCCTCTACGCACCCACACCCCGTGTTATTCTGCGGCGAAGGCAGCCTCACACCGCAGCCGAACGAGTGAACCCTCATACTCCTCTACGCGTGGGCATCCACTGCCGTGTCTTCCCCGGCTCCGTGTCGTCCCCTTCCTAGGCCTCGTCGTCGTCCACCACCCTGGTGCTCTCGGCGTGGCGTGGTCAACATGGTCAAGGAATGGCTTCCATCGGACGTGGACTGTACGTGGAGAGGCTGACAGCTAGGTCCA
Organism: Triticum dicoccoides; assembly: GCF_002162155.2. NCBI lineage: Eukaryota > Viridiplantae > Streptophyta > Magnoliopsida > Poales > Poaceae > Triticum > Triticum dicoccoides. Next base: position 681,606,108 of record NC_041386.1, on the reverse strand, counting down.
CGACCGCAGCAAGGAAGTGCCTCCTTATTACGCGCAAAATAATTATTCCTCCACCTGACAGCAGGGACCCACCGGATGGGCCACCATATTTCGCGAAAAAACATTTCCCCCTGTCTGCTGGGACCCACCAGCTACATCTTTGCACGCAAGGAAGTGCGCCCAAAAAAACGATTCGCCCCCCTGACTGCTGGGACCCACCAGCTACATCTTCGCACGCAAGGAAGTGCGTCCAGGCAAAAAAACGATTCGCCCCCTGACTGCTGGGACCCACCAGCTACATCTTCGCACGCAAGGAAGTGCGTCCGGGCAAAAAAAATAAAACCCAAAACGATTCGCCCCCCTGACTGTTGGGACCCACCAGCTACATCTTCGCCGGCAAGGAAGTGCCTGACAGTCGGGACTCACCTGGTCGAAGCGTACGTACCGTTGTCATTCTGGTCGCGAACGTGTACGTACATACTGGTCGATGTAGAGGCGCGCACGTGTCGTAGTAGAGGCGCGCACGTAGCATGTACACGTACGTACAATGGCGAGTGTGCAAGAAAGAAAATACGGCCACGTACGTACATACGGGCAGGGTCTCGAACACCTACTGGAGCATACGTACATGGCTGGGTCGGAATGGAGAAATAGGGTTGTCGTCGTGTTCATGGGGAGCCAACCGGCTGGGTCGGAACGGAATGCATGGTCGTGTTCATCGGGAGGGCTTGGACGGAACAGGCGATGGAAACGAGGCATGGCGTACCGCACAACGGAGGAAATGGCCTTGTGTTCGACCGGCCATGTTCGAAACGCGGTCCTGTTGATCGGGAGGGGCCTGGCGTACCACAAAACGGAGGAAACAGACCTCCTACGGTCGAAACGGGGGTCCTGTTCATCGGGAGGGGTGTGGTGTACCGCAAAACGGACGAAACGGACCTCCTACGGTCGAAACGGGGGTCCTGCTCATCGGGAGGGGTGTGGCGTACCGCAAAACGAACGAAACGGACTTGTGTTGGAGCGCTATGGTCGAAACGGGGGGGGTGCCGTACCGCAAAACGGGACTCCACAGGATACTGTTCATCTCCACCGTCGACATCCTCCAGCCTCCACGGGCTACCGTCGACCTCCTCCAGCCTCCATGGGCTCCTGTTCATCCAGCCTCCACCGTGCGCTATTCCACCGGCTACTGTTCAATCACCCCTCCACGGGCACCCCTCCACCGTCTACTGTTCATCCAGCCCTCCACACCATGGGGTCCTGTTCAACCACCCCTCCACGGCCACCCCTCCACCGTCTA
>NC_041386.1:681565978-681604536 GCF_002162155.2 Triticum dicoccoides | reverse complement strand
GCTCACTGTTCATCCAATCGATCGGCTTTAGTTAGCAGCAGTAGTGAAGTAATCGCTCCATCGGGTTCAGTTAACAGCCATCGATCGATCCCTCGGGTTCAGTAACGCGTAGCCTGCAGTGCAATCGCTCGGGTTCAGTTAGAGCCCAACGCCTCGCTCGGCTTCAGTTAGAGCCAATGCCTCGCACACACGCGCGTACGTACGAGAGAAACGCACATCGCTCTCCCACCGTAACCGGCAACTCCCCAAAATTTTCCTCCCCCTCGCTTCTACCACGGTTTTTTTCGTCATGGACGGCCCAAAGAATGTCATGCAGCTGCGTCTCCGGCCCGCCCAGGACTAAAAGCCCATTTTCTGTCATGATTTTTTGTCATAGAAGTAGGAGCCCACCACATCTATTATGATACCGGGTTTTGTCACAATTATCGTCATAGAAGTGTCATATGTATGACAGAAAAAAATTCGTTCGGCCCAAAATGCCACGGATGTGTCTTTTTTTTGTAGTGTTATGAATAACACAAGGGCCATACTTTCATTATGAATGAGATGTATGTCATAAATATTGATAATAATAAAATACCTCTGGGTTTATTTTCATAATTTATTTAGAGTTTTACAAACTCTAGCCCATTGCATCAGGTATCTTGCAAGAAGGTTGTTCATAAGAGAACTTTTTATGTTCGATGTTATGAATAACACAAGGGCCATACTTTCATTATGAATGAGATGTATGTTATGAATATTGATAATAATAAAATACCTCTGGGTTTACTTTCATAATTCATTTTAGAGTTTCATACACTCTAGCCCATTGCACTATGTTTGTTGCAAAAGAGTTGTTCATAAAACCAACAATTGTTGTTAAGTATTATGAACAACATGAAGGGTCATGCGTCCATCCAAGATGGGATGTATGTTATGAATATTGATGGTAATATGATACATCCATAACGCTGACGCTAAATGTCGCGAGACTATGAGAATACCACACATGTGTGGCACTACATTTGGTCACATTGGAGAAACCCGCATGGAAAAATTCCATTATGATGGATTTTGAAGTCGTTTGATTTTGAATCATCTGACACTTGCAACTTTCCTCCAAAAAGTGAAGTGACTGAAATACCGTTCACAGGCCATAAGGAACGAGCAACAAACTTATTGGTGATCATACATTTTGATGTGTGTAGTTCAATAAATGTTGTTGCAAGTGGTGGATTTATTTATCTTCTGAAATGACTCAAGTAGATATATGGATATTTACTTGATGAGACGTAAGTCTGGATCTTTTGAAATCATTCGAAAGGTTTTCAAAAATGAAGTAGAAGTTATTGCAACAAGAAAATTATGTTTCTGCAATTTGATTGCACAAAGGAATATTTGAGTTACATGTTTAGTGAATGTCTGATGAGTTGTGAAAAGAGTTTCATAACTTACACCTCCCGGAACACCACTATGAGTGGAATGTCTGTGAAGATGTAATCAAACCATTTATGACATGATAAGATCAAAGATGACATAAATAAATTTGCCATTATCACTTTTAAAGAGTAATGCTTTAGAGACTGCAGCTTTTACACTGAAAAGATCTCCATCGGGTCTGTTCAAATGATGGCATGGTATGGTACGCCCAACCATGTTATATCTTTTCTTAACATTTGGAATATTGGGCTTGTGTAAAAGGTTACAAACCTATTCCAAATCAGACAAGTGCTACTTTGTAGGTTATCCAAATTATTGGGTATTCCCTCACCACTATACTGAGGCAAAAAGTTCTGCCATAAAGAACGGTGTGATTTTGAAGAAAAATGTTCTTTCAAAAAGGTGAGTGGGAGAATAGTGCAACTCGACGAGGAAAACAGTATCTTCGTCATCAGATCAAAGGAAAGAGACCTTGGAAGTAATTCCAGAGTTTCCTACTGCGACTGATACGGAAGTCCCTACAATAAAATGTATGAACTTTGGTCGAACTTGCAGCTGAACCATGTAGGCAAGGCTCGTGCAAACCTCTCAGGTGCGCAAACGAGATATTGTTGTAAGACAACATTATACCTACGATACACAAGGAAGCGTTGATGGGCCCTGACTTCGGAATTGGCTAAATGCCAATACAGCCCGAATTAGTTTCCATATAAGTGATTCAAGATTAAAACCTTGATACACCTTTCGGAAGACATAGAGTCTAACGAATATTTATGGAACTTAAAACCTATACGGATAAAAAATGTTTTATCCATAAATCTCGACTTGTTGAAATAACAAGTTCAAGAGTTGACTACGGTGAGGTTGTTTTCATCGTAGAGATGCTTAAAGTCGGTTCGGGCTGAACTAGCAATTAATACATATTTCAATCATGAGATATGAAACATGGATGACAATAGGATTACCATCTGATGGAAATGAAACCTAGGACTTGCATGTGTTACAGTCCAAGGCATTTTGTTTATCCAGAGGATGCTAGAAAGAGTGCAAACTTCAGAGTTCCAGCGATGGACAAAAGAGAGCAAAATGGAGTTGGAATCTTCATGCTTTGATGAAATGGTCAAGGGGATTTGACTTCATCAATGGGTAACGAAGATGCTTGTAATTCAAGAAAGTAAGTGGGAGCGTAATAATATTTCTAAAAACCTTGTGTGCTTGACACATTGTTAATTGGAAATGAATTTCTTGACACGAATTAGGACTTCATTTGAAAATAGTTTTTTGATGAAGTGCTTAGGCTAAATAGCCTCAATATTAGGCATAATGATCTATGGAGATAGATTTACCTAATAGGTCTAAGCAATAAATACATATTGACTAGATGCTAAAACCTTTTAGCACTAAGAACGACAAGGAGTGATTCTTGCCGAAGTCACATGGAAAGAGTTTTTGCAAGAATCAGTGTCCCAAAACACTGATGAGCAAAATACATGATGGAGATTCCACACACTCATGTGTTTGGATTAATCATGTATTCCATGGTATGTAAAACAACCAGATATGTCCAATACTCCCAAGATGTTGCGAGTATGGATACTAAAGTGATCAAAGTACTGATCATGGGACAACAGTGAAAGATGTCATTGAGTACTAGAGTAAGTACTAATGATATGTTTTCTCGCAAGTGGAGATCATGAAGAGTTCGTTGTAAAATGTTACATCGATACAGTCTTCATCTTTTCTCCATGCGATTGTTGATTTAAGTTAAGGGTTTTGTGTAATACACAATATGGTGGCACAGTAGTTGGAAATTGTTCCCAACAGGATACTATGGCGAATTCTATAACAAATGACTAAGTATGTTGACGCTTTAGAAGCGACAAACAAGATGTTGAATCATATAGTTCATTCATGAACTTAGTATGGTTCCAAGATGGCTTTTGGCAATGGGACACTACTACAGGTAGTTTCTCCATAACTCAGTCTGAGGAATCCAAGTTCAATCTATGATTCACATTTATACAAAGCCAAGTCCGCACAAAATATGAATTTTGTGAAAACATGAAAACGCGAGGATATGCAGAGATAGACACGGAGCTGAAGTTGTCAGATCTGATGGACATCGGGCTATACCACATGCGAAGCATTTTTTACACCGACATGCCATAGGTGTAAAGTGCATTAGCATTAACTAGATTATTGACTCTAGTGAAAGTGGGAGTCTGTAGGAGATATGCCCTAGAGGCAATAATAAATGATATTATTTATCTCCGAGTTCATAATTATGTTTATGTTCCATGCTATAACTGCAATGATTCTCGAGTCTGCAATATCCACGAGGCTCGGAGGAAGACTTATATGCACGTGTGGAATAATAAACAGTAAGAAGTATTCCTAGTTTGGCCTCTAAGACTAGCTCAAGTGTTGCATGATAGTTCTGTTTTCCTGATCATGGGCATGTCTATGCCAGCAACTTTGAGGGCACAATGTTAAGAGAACATTTGTGTTGAATCGACCCAGTTTGATGTTATGCTATAAGATTCATTCATCACAAGTTAATGGTAAATAACACAGAGATGGTTAACGTTTGCATGATTCCTTAGACCATGAGAGTATCGAGTTTCTTCTTGCTTGCTTCATGAACTTTGGGGTTTGTTAAACGTCATCCGTAAATGGGTGGCTATTACGGTGGCTTACGGGTTCATGGAAAAGTGTGTCAAGTAACTTGATAGCTCAAGATTGGGATTTTCTCCTCCGACGATGGAGAGATATTCTCGGGCCCTCTCGGTGTTACGGTATCCGTCTTCGTCTGGCGAGACACAGTGTGATTTGATCACAGGGATGCCGGAACACGGAAACGAGAAAAGAGAACAAAACCAGTAACGAGGTAACTAGCATAGTGGACAAGTTGTTGATCCATGGGGATGCAAGTAAATCTCACCTCAGGTCTTTGTAACATATCGTGAAGCAACAGGAATAGCACACGGCAACTGGAGGTTCACTCGAATATTCATTCGTGCGGGTATAGGGGTCAATATGGGTGCTCACGGCTCCGATGTTGATCATTGATCGGAAGGGGTTCCAGGTCATGTCTATACTTCACTGAACCTATAGGGTCACACGCTTAAGGGTCATCTATCTGCTGAATACTAGACAAGAAGTCTGAGAGAAAATCACCGGAAAAAAAGTTTCGAACAGCGGAATCGTACCGCAGAGAGAGGTCATCGGATAAGTTTCGATGATACCAAAAAGTTGTTTTGGGATATACCATTGAGTCAAATTAGTTTCGGCACATGCCTGATAATTCTTGGAGGGTGCCAGAATGATTCTGGAAGCTTTTTGGAATTTTCTGAGATAAAAACCGGAAATGCTCCGGAGCTACCGGAGCCACTTCAAATGTGTTTCGCAGATGAAAATCACTAAAATGGAATTGTTCCAGAATGCTTTGAAAATTGTTATGGTGGGTATTGGAAATGTTCTAAACCCACATAAATATTTTCAATTCGAACGGACGCTGAAAAATGTCGTCGTGAATAGTGAAAGTGCTTTTTGGGATATTTTATGGAAAGCCACCTTTTGGGGCTTTACTCAAAAGATCTAGGGATGACATGGATGGATTGGGAGGCCCTCATGGGGGCCCCCCAAGGGGTGTGGCCGGCGACACTTGGGGCTCCACCTTGGAGCCCCTCTTGTTCCTTTGTTTCACTCTTATGCCCTTGAGGAAGGACTTCATTCATGTGCATTTTGAGTTTTTGTGTTAAACTACGCTACCCCTTGGGATTTCCTATAAATAGAGGTGGAGGGGAAGCCCTCCACACTCACTCTTTCTCCCATACAAGTGCCATGCATGATCTGGCTTCTCTCTCCCTCCGAGCGAAACAGTTTTGTAGAGCCAAAAGGCTGTCTGGGTTCCAGCAGGAACTAGTTCTAGACGGCGAAGCCCTGCTGGATAGGTGACACCGTATGTGTGCAACACTATAGAGAGATCGTAGTTTCAGTCTTAATTCGTGAGTGCCTCCCGAAGGGCTGTCCGTGTGACCGTCCGAGTTTCGAAGGTCCTCCCAAAGGGCTATCCGAGTGACCGTTCGAGTTTCGAAGGTCCTCCCGAAGGGCTGTCCGCGACACCGTCCGGGGGGCTGTTCGACCGTCTCCCGGAGGGCTATCTGAGGAGCAGATGAGGGTATACATCCTCGCGGTTGGAGGTTGTAAATCCTAGCTGCGGGGATTTGCACCGCTGTTCGTCATCGACTCTACTTCCCGCTGTGCTACGAGTCGGTAACGAAAAAGATCAAACCATGTATGCAGTCTCCATAGTGGTCCTGGGCTGGTGCGTAAGTCGGAATTTTTTTTTCTGTTGCGTTCCCCTTCAGTATCCTAAAGTGTTTAGCAAGGCGTGAAGCAAAGATGCCTCCAAAGATGGGGCCCTTTGTATGATTCAGACTTAATCATTTTGCAATAATAGCACCTAAACTAACAATGTTATCACGAAACAAAGCATGGCACAAGATAACAATATCAAGGGCACTAAAGTTTCCATAGTTCCCTCGACCAATTAAGCATCTACTAGCAAATATTGCAAAGTAACGTATAACAAGAAAGTGTATGCTTGTAATTCTTACATTGGAACCTTCCTCGTTTCCCCTACAGCAATCATATCAATAAATCCATCCACATCACTACAATGTGGTTCCTCTATGCTGCCCTCGAGGGGTATCTTGCAAACCCCACAAAAATCATCTAGTGACATCTCCTTAACCTCATCATATAAATGAAGCTCCACTGAAGGTGGGGATTTCTTAGCATGAAAGTAAAAATTCTGCATGAAAGTATTAGTGAGTAGGAGATACTACTCGAGCTGGTCGTGGAGGAAGTCGGTGAGGCCCGCATTATCAGCCCAAGAATAAAAATCATCATGAAGCCCGGCTGCTCTCAAGAACTCGTCACAAGGCCATTCACACGGCCAGACCTCCGCGGTGCGAGGGAGATTATATTTGGGCTTTTTATTCTCCTTATTTTGTTTATCTTTCAAGCTTTGGCTCGAAGAGCCCCTCAAAAATCTCTTCATCATTTTCTAAAAATTTCTGAAATTTATAGTAACTCAAAATAAAAGTGAACCAAACTCAACAAAATTGATAGCAACTACTCCCACAAGTGCCTAGAGACTATATCATGCATTAGAACTACTTGGGACCAAATAAATTTTACATGCAAGCTCAAGAACAGGGTCACCTTAGCAGCAAAAATTTGCAATGAATAAAGTACTAGAATAAAAACTAATTGGACCATTGGAGGAGTCACATACCAAAGAACAATCCCCCAAAGCAGTTTTGTGAATGGAACTTTGAGCAAGGAGATCGAAAATGGAAGCAAGATGAGCTAGAACTCGTGCTTGAGCTGGTTGGTGATTCTTTTAGGAGGAAGAAGAAGTGTGTGGGTGTAGGAATGAGTGGAGGGGGGCCACCAGGGGCCCACGAGGTATTTTTCCAATAGAATTGATACTATGGACATGAGGTTGTTTCCTCCTAAAGTGTACCGTATGCTCATTCCCATTAACATGAAAAGTGACATTGCCTTTATTGCAATCAATAACAGCCCCTGCAGTATTCAAAAAGGGTCTACCAAGGATAATCGACATACTATCGTCCTCGGGAATATCAAGAATAACAAAGTCCGTTAAAATAGTAACGTTTGCAACCACAACAGGCACATCCTCACAAATACCGACAGTTATAGTGGTTGATTTATGGGCCATTTGCAAAGATATTTCAGTAGGTGTCAGCTTATTCCATTCAAGTCTACGATATAAAGAGAGAGGCATAACACTAACACCGGCTCCAAGATCACATAAAGCAGTTTTAACATAGTTTCTCTTAATGGAGCATGGTATAGTTGTACTCCTGGATCACCAAGTTTCTTAGGTATTCCACCCTTAAAAGTATAATTAGCAAGCATGATGGAAATTTTGGCTTCCGATATCTTTCTTTTATTTGTAACAATATCTTTCATATACTTAGCATAAGGATTCATTTTAAGCATATCAGTCAAATGCATATGCAAAAAGATAGGTCTAATCATTTTAGCAAAGCGCTAAAAATCCACATTATCCTTTTTCTTGGATGGTTTAGGAGGAAAAGGCATGGGTTTCTGAACCCATGGTTCTCTTTCTTTGTCGTGCTTCCTAGCGACGAAGTCTCTCTTATCCTAACATTGATTCTTTGATTGTGGGTTATCAAGATCAACAGCAGGTTCAACCTCTACATCATTATTATTGCTAGGTTGAGCATCAACATGAACATTATCATTAACATTATCACTAGGTTCATGTTCATCACCAGATTGTGTTTCAGCATCAGAAATAGAAATATCATTAGGATTCTCAGGTGTGTCTACAATAGGTTCACTAGAAGCATGCAAAGTCCTATCTTTTTTTTCTTCTTTTTAGAAGGACTAGGTGCATCAACATTATTTCTCTGAGAATCTTGCTCAATTCTCTTAGGGTGGCCTTGAGGATAAAAAGGTTCCTGAGTCATTTTACCCCCTCTACTCATAACTCTAACAGCATTATCATTTTTCTTATTATTTAATTCATTGAGCAAATCATTTTGAGCTTTAAGCACTTGTTCTACTTGAGTGGTAACCATAGAAGCATGTTACTAATGAGTTTAAGTTCACTCTTAACTCTAGACATATAAGCACTCAAGTGTCCAATCATATAAGCATTACTTTTCAATTGAACATAAGCATTGAAATTTTCTTGTTTAGCCATAAAGTCATCAAACTCATCCAAGCATTGGCTAGCAAACTTAGTAGACGGGATTTCAACTTTATCATATCTATAGAGAGAATTTATCTTTACTACATGTGTCGGGTTATCAAGACCATGTGTTTCTTCAATAGGTGGTAAATTAAGGCCATGTACTTCTTCAACAGGAGGTAAATTCTTAACATCTTCAGCTTTAATACATTTTTCTTTCATAGATTTCTTTGTCTCTTGCATATCTTCTGGACTGAGAAATAGAACACCTCTTTTCTTCGGAGTTGGCTTAGGAGTTGGTTCAAGAAGTGTCCAATTGTTTTCACTAGTTGCTAACCCGTGCCGATGCACGGGCAAGCACTTTCAGTATTTATTGCATGAGAAAGTTTATACGAATTAGAAATAAAAAATAACTCATATGTTTAGTATTTGTATTTAAATATCCACGTAAATTGTTTTCCTATTTTAGACATAGACAAAAGGAGACACATAGCGCTTGAAATTGCTTCACTTCATCCAAGGTATATATGACGAATTACTTTTTCTTTCTCATAAGGATTAACGTGGGACCTCAAAATGCGCTTTCAATCACTGAATATGCAAGATAAGATACCCATCCTAAAATACCGAAGAGATGGTGATTGCGGTAGACAGTGAGTATAAATTAATAACTATAACTCCTAAATGGGAGAACCGAAGTATATTGGTTATCCTACTTATGTACCCAATTTTCATTGTATATAAGGAAAAGGAACTATAAATCCACAGAGTGAACAAACAATGGCTATATGGGCAAACAATTTAGCAATCTTACATGGTTAGCTAGTTAAAAATAAATTAACCAACAACCCTATTGCTTAAATACATATGAATCCTCTAGTATGTGTGTGCACCCTCCAGCTGGCAGCGAACACTTTCCCAACTGCAGATTAAATGACAACAATCTCTCAAAAGAAAATCAACTAATTAGCATGGAAGTGTCATAGTCATCATTGTGTTTAAAGGAATATTTTATTTCTCATGTGACCTTTGCACCAGCTGAACCCAACTGTACGCAACCTACCTAATCATTTGTAATAATACTTAACAGTATGTTTCCTATTTTCCTCATATGCTTTTTTAATATGAACCCCTTCTGACTGCAAAACTGAAAGGTGAATTTTCCTTTGTTAATGACGAAAAAATAGTAAAAGTCCTTTGACTTGTACTATATAGTCACATACGAATAACTAAACTATTTAGTTATATTGTCATAGAGCCAAATGAAGGAAAGAATATACTTTTAAAATCTGTCCAGTGGTCTATTTTGTTTGAAACAATGCAAATGTCCGCCAATGAAGAATGTATTTGAATTTAACAATAAAGGTTGGGCATCTAAGAAATCCATACTTGCAAATGAATAGCGCTGGGTAATGATATTGTTGTTAATTTTGTAAAATATGTAATGTTGTCCTCTCACTGATGGAGAACTAAAGGAGAAGCTGGCTGAGAAGGGCTGATCTGATGCTTCTTGGGTTGTTCTTTTTCCATGAAGGTAAATATGTAACTATTATAATGATTACAAATTTTAATGTAAGAAATTGGACTCACCTCCATTACTACTACCCCATGCCGCTCATAAAGGGAAGATCGATCATGTCTACAACAGTCTAATTAGAAGGAGAATTAGAGAGTCAATTTCCTTCAGCAATATTGACTCTAAGCTGTAGCAAAATATATTGTCCTATATAGCATATTAACCTTGCAACTTCTGCTTGTCCCTAATGTCTCACATGAAAAAAAAATCAGAGGTGTTTTTCATGAACAAAGCGGATATCTTATTATATATGATATGATGTCCTTTAGTTAAGAACATTCTTTGAAAATAAGAGGCTAGTGGTGGAGAAGGACAAAACGAATTGGAGAAGCGGTACCATGCAGTATGCAGGTGATTAGAGGTTGTATCCAACTTATTTGCTGCATGTGTATGTATGTTCATGAGTATATTTGTTGGCAAGGCAAAGGTTGGTTGGTCAGGGCAATTAGCGTTATTGTGGTCTGGTCCTTGTGAACAGCGAGCATGTCCAAGGCTAGAGGCGGGCCTGCAGTCTGGCGTCTTTACCTTCCAAGCACCCATGGTTGTGGCACGTGTACAGTACGACATCACATCCGCCCGTGCGCATGCGTTTGAGGCCTATGGGTGCAGATCGGCGAGCCAGCATCCAAGGCTTCCCTTCTTCCTTGTTGCGTCCGCTATTTCACCCTCTCAATTTCATTCTTTGAATTTGATGTAATATTGGGTGCAGTTCCCCTAATCTCCTTTTTTCCTCCAAGCTTTGAATCTCTCTATAGCTTCCAACCGTGCTTCAATCTAGCATCAATCTGTGCTCCCGTAGATCAAGTTTTGTAGCGATAGTCCAGGACGTTCAATCCGACGACAACGGCACTGTGCATGCTTGAGATGGGACTCGCATGTGTGCAGTTCTTCAAACACACATCGTCCAGTCCAAGGTGTACCTATGTGTCCTGTCTGAGGCCGTTGTCCCGGACAGCATGGAGAAGTCAGAAAGCGGTGCTAGGTTTCTCTTGAGGACATTTCGGCATCATGGTGCAGTAGGAAAGGTCGAGCGACCGAATCTTTAAAGGGAAGAGGAGGAGGGCATGGTAAAATCTATCCGTGGAAGACAGCATCCGTGGATATTATTTTTTTGCATTGTAACATCCATGGACTCTATGTAAACAGAAAATAAGGAGATTGGATGTATGTTTTGCTTTGTTTTGGAGCCATGGAGGGTACGTGATGTATTGGTCCTACAACATGCGTGACTTTCATTGAATCTGAACGTGTGCAAACACAACTCCTTGATATATGGCTATTTTATCTTGACTGTGAAAGAGTTATGCAATTCTTCGGGAAAAAAGACTGTGTGGGTTAATCTACACCGTAATAATTCGGTCCCACCAGATAAACAGCTCATATTTTCTAATTAATGTGGTAATTTCTTAGAAGTGCCTAATTAGTGTAGTTATAGATTAGTCAACATATTATTCAACAACAATTAAGCTTGATCAACAGTTCTTTCCCTGAAAACACAACCAGCACAACTATCCAGATGGTCTCTGGAAGCATCGATTAGTCCATTATAAAAAATATCAAGTATTTCATTTTTCTTAAGAGGATGATCAGGCAAAGCATTAAGTAATTGGAGAAGCCTCCCCCAAGCTTGTGGGAGACTCTCTTCTTCAATTTGCACAAAATTATATATTTCCCTTAAAGCAGCTTGTTTCTTATGAGCGGGGAAAAATTTAGCAGAGAAATAATAAATCATATCCTGGGGACTACGCACACAACCAGGATCAAGAGAATTAAACCATGTTTTAGTATCATCTTTTAATGAGAACGGGAATAACTTAAGGATATAATAGTAGCGAGTTTTCTCATCATTAGTGAATAGGATAGCTATATCATTTAACTTAGTAAGATGTGCCACAACAGTTTCAGATTCATAGCCATAAAAAGGATTAGATTCAACCGAAGTAATTATCTTAGGATCGACAGAGAAATCATAATCCTTATTAGTAACACAGATAGGTGAAGTAGCAAAAGCAGGGTCATATTTCATTCTAGCATTCAGAGACTTTTCTTTAAGCTTACCTAATAATTTCTTAAGATCAGATCTATCATTGCAAGCAAGAAAATATCTAGCAGTTTCTTCATCCATAACATAACCCTCAGGCACAACAGGCAATTCATATCTAGGGGGAGAATCTTCATCATCACTTTCATCAATATTATCAGTTTCAATAGTTTCATTCTCTCTAGCCCTAGCAAGTTGTTCATCAAGAAATTCACCTAATGGCACAGTAATATCAAGCATAGAAGTAGTTTCATCATAAGTATCATGCATAGCAGAAGTGGCATCGTCAATAACAAGTGACATATCAGAATTAATAGCTGAAGGAGGTTTAGGTGTCGCAAGCTTACTCAAAACAGATGGTGAATCAAGTGCAGAGCTAGATGGCAGTTCCTTACCTCCCCTCGTAGTTGAGGGAAAAATCTTAGTTCTTTCGTCTTTCAAGTTCCTCATAGTGATCAGCAGATATAAATCCCAAGTGACTCAAAGAATAGAGCTATGCTCCCTGGCAACGGCGCCAGAAAATAGTCTTGATAACCCACAAGTATATGGGATCGCAACAGTTTTGGAGGGTAGAGTATTCAACCCAAATTTATTTATTCGACACAAGGGGAGCCAAAGAATATTCTCAAGTATTAGCAGTTGAGTTGTCAATTCAACCACACCTGGATAACTTAATATCTGCAGCAAAGTATTTAGTAGCAAAGTAGTATGGAAGTAATGGTAACGGTAGCAAAAGTAACAGTAGCAGTTTTGTAGTAACGGTAACAGTGGCAATGGAAAAGTAACTAAGCAAAGAGCAATATGTGAAAAGCTCGTAGGCATTGGATCAGTGATGGATAATTATGTCAGATGCGATTCCTCATGTAATAGTTATAACATAGGGTGACACAGAACTAGCTCCAGTTCATCAATGTAATGTAGACATGTATTCACTGTATTCCGAATATAGTCATGGAAAAGAACTTGCATGACATCTTTTGTCCTACCTTCCCGTGGCAGCGGGGTCCTATTGGAAACTAAGGGATATTAAGGCCTCCTTTTAATAGAGTACCGGACCAAAGCATTAACACTCAGTGAATACATGAACTCCTCAAACTACGGTCATCACCGGTAAGTATCCCTATTATTGTCACTTCAGGATTAACGGATCATAACACAAAATAGGTGACTATAGACTTGCAAGATAGGATCAAGAACTCGCATATATTCATGAAAACATAATAGGTTCAGATCTTAAATCATGGTGTTCGGGCCCTAGTGATCAGCATTAAGCATAGCAAAGTCATAGCAACATCAATCTCAGAACATAGTGGATACTAGGGATCAAACCCTAACAAAACTAACTCGATTACATGGTAAATATCATCCAACCCGTCACCTTCCAGCAAGCCTACGATGGAATTACTCACGCACGGCGGTGAGCATCATGAAATTGGTGATGGAGGATGGTTGATCATGATGACGGCGACGGATTCCCCTCTTCGGAGCCCCGAACGGACTCCAGATGAGCCCTCCCGAGAGAGTTTAGGGCTTGGCGGTGGCTCCATATCGTAAAACATGATGAATCCTTCTCTCTTATTTTTTTTTCTCCTCGAACGTGAATATATGGAGTTGGAGTTGAGGTCAGTGGAGCTCCAGGGGGCCCACAAGGCAGGGGCGCACCCAGGGGGTAGGGCGCGCCCCCCACCCTCGTGGATAGGGTGTAGGCCCCCTGGTGTTGATTCTTTCGCCAATATTTTTTATTAATTCCAAAAAGTTGCTCCGTGGATTTTTAGGTCATTCCAAGAACTTTTATTTCTGCACAAAAATAACACCATGGCAGTTCTGCTGAAAAGAACGTTAGTCTGGGTTTGTTCCATTTAAATCATGCAAGTTAGAGTCCAAAACAAGGGCAAAAGTGTTTCGAAAAGTAGATATGACGGAGACGTATCACCCCCCCCCCCCTCTTCCTTGTCCTATTCGGACTCAGGGGGAGGGGGCGCGTGATACGTCTCCAACGTATCTATAATTTTTGATTGTTCCATGCTATTATATTACCCGTTTTGGATGTTTATGGGCTTTACTTTACACATTTATATCATTTTTGGGACTAACCTACTAACCGGAGGCCCAGCCCATATTAATGTTTTTTTGCCTATTTCAGTGTTTCGAAGAAAAGGAATATCAAACGGAGTCCAAACGGAATGAAACCTTGGGGAGCGTGATTTTTGGAACGAACGTGATCCAGAGGACTTGGAGTACAAGTCAAGAAGTGATACGTCTCCAACGTATCTATAATTTTTGATTGTTCCATGCTATTATATTACCCTTTTTGGATGTTTATGGGCTTTATTTTACACATTTATATCATTTTTGGACTAACCTACTAACCGGAGGCCTAGCCCGTATTGCTGTTTTTTTGCCTATTTCAGTATTTCAAAGAAATCAAACGGAGTCCAAACAGAATGAAACCTTCGGGAGCGTGATTTTTGGAACGAACGTGATCCAGAGGACTTGGAGTGCAAGTAAAGAAGCAGCCGAGGCGGCCATGAGAGGGTAGGGCACCCCCCCCCCTATAGGGCGCGCCCCCCTGTCTCGTGGGCCCCTCGGGTGGCCACCGACGTACTTCTTCCTCCTATATAAGCCTATGTACCCCGAAAACATCCAGGGAGCCAACGAAACACAATTTCCAACGCCGTAACCTTCTGTATCCGCGAGATCCCATCTTGGAGCCTTCGCCGGTGCTCCGTAGGAGGGGGAATCGACCACGGAGGGCTTCTACATGAACACCATAGCCCCTCCGACGAGTTGTGAGTAGTTTACCACAGACCTTCGGGTCCATAGTTATTAGCTAGATGGCTTCTTCTCTCTTTTTGGATCTCAATACAATGTTCTCCCCCTCTCTTGTGGAGATCTATTCGATGTAAACTCTTTTTGCGGTGTGTTTGTCGAGATCCGATGAATTGTGGGTTTATGATCAAGTTTATCTATGAGAAATATTTGAATCTCCTCTAAATTCTTTTATGTATGATTGATTTATCTTTGCAATTCTCTTCGAATTATCAGTTTGGTTTGGCCTACTAGATTGTTCTTTCTTGCCATGGGAGAAGTGCTTAGCTTTGGGTTCAATCTTGCGGTGTCCTTACCCAGTGACTGAAAGGGTTGCAAGGCACGTATTGTATTGTTGCCATCGAGGATAGAAAGATGGGGTTTATATCATATTGCATGAGTTTATCCCTCTACATCATGTCATCCTGCTTAATGCGTTACTCTGTTCTTATGAACTTAATACTCTAGATGCAGGCAGGAGTCGGTCATTGTGTGGAGTAATAGTAGTAGATGCAGGCAGGAGTCGGTCTACTTGTCACGGACGTGATGCCTATATACATGATCATGCCTAGATAATCTCATAATTATTCGCTTTTCTATCAATTGCTCGACAGTAATTTGTTCACCCACCGTAATACTTATGCTATCTTGAGAGAAGCCTCTAGTAAAACCTATGGCCCCCGGGTCTATCTCTTATCATATTTGCTTCCAATCTACTTTTATTTGCATCTTTACTTTTTGCATCTATATTATAAAATACCAAAAATATATTTATCTCATCATACTATCTCTATTAGATCTCACTTTCGCAAGTGGCCGTGAAGGGATTGACAACCCCTTTATTGCGTTGGTTGCGAGTTCTTTGTTTGTTTGTGTAGGTGCGTGGGACTTTTGAGGAGCCTCCTACTGGATTGGAACCTTGGTTCTCAAAAACTAAGGGAAATACTTACGCTACTATTGCTGCATCACCCTTTCCTCTTCAAGGAAAACCAACGCAAGCTCAAGACGTAGCAAGAAGGATTTATGGCGCCATTGTCGGGGAGGTCTTCCCTCAAGTCAAGACATACCAAGTACCCATCACAAACTCATCTCCCTTGCATTTACATTATTTTCCATTTGCCTCTCGTTTTCCTCTCCCCCACTTCACCCTTGCCGTTTTATTCGCCCTCTCTTTCCCAATCTCCTCCTCTTTTTCGCTTGCCCTTTTCTGTTTGCTTGTGTGTTGGATTACTTGTTGACATGGCGCAAGATAATACCAAATTGTGTGATTTCTCGAATACCAATAATAATGATTTCCTTAGTACTCTGATTGCTCCTCTTAATGATGTTGAGTCTTGTGAAATCAATACTGCTTTGCTAAATCTTGTTATGAAAGATCAATTCGCCGGCCTTCCTAGTGAAGATGCCGCTACTCATCTAAACAACTTTGTTGATTTGTGTGATATGCAAAAGAAGAAAGATACGGATAACAATATTGTTAAATTGAAGTTATTTCCGTTTTCACTTAGAGATCATGCTAAAGTTTGGTTTTCGTCTTTGCCTAAAAATAGTATTGATTCTTGGAACAAGTGCAAAGATGCTTTTATCTCTAAGTATTTTCCTCCCGCTAAGATTATCACTCTTAGGAATGATATTATGAATTTTAAACAACTAGATCATGAGCATGTTGCCCAATCTTGGGAAAGAATGAAATTGATGATTCGCAATTGCCCTACTCATGGTTTGAATTTATGGATGATCATACAAAAAAATTATGCCGGTTTGAAATTTGCTTCTAGAAATCTCTTAGATTCGGCCGCGGGAGGCACGTTTATGGAAATCACGTTAGGAGATGCTACAAAACTTCTTGATAATATTATGGCTAATTATTCTCAATGGCACACCGAAAGATCTCTAGTAAAAAAGTGCATGCTATAGAAGAAATCAATGTTTTGAGTGGAAAGATGGATGAACTTATGAAATTGTTTGCTACTAAAAATACTCCTCTTGATCCCAATGATATGCCTTTGTCTACTTTGATTGAAAATAATAATGAATCTATGGATGTGAATTTTGTTGGTAGGAATAGTTTTGGAAACAGTGCTTATAGAGGAAACTTTAAAGCTAGACCGTTCCCTAGTAATCCCTCTAATAATTATGGAAATTACTACAATAATTCTTATGGTGATTTTAATAAGATGCCCTCTGATTTTGATAATAGTGTGAAAGAATTTATGATTTCTCAAAATAATTTTAATGCTTGCTTGAAGAAAAATTGCTCAAAGTTGATGATTTGGCTAGGAACGTTGATAGACTTTCGCTTGATGTTGATTCTCTTAAACTTAGATCTTCTCCTCCTAAGCATGAAATCAATGAGTCTCTCAAAGCAATGAGAATTTCCATTGATGAGTGCAAGGAAAGAACCGCTAGATTGCGTGCTAAGAAAGATTGCTTTGTAAAGGCGTGTTCTTCTAGTTTCCATGAAAATAATGATGAAGATCTTCAAGTTATTGATGCGTCTCCTATTCGATCTTTGTTTTGCAATATGAATCTTGATAATTATGGGACTGATGATGAGTCAACTTTACCTAGAAGGCGTCCCAAGAATTCGGAGTTTTTAGATCTTGATACTAAATTTGGTAAAAGTGGGATTGGAGAGGTCACGACTTTAAATAGTATTGAACCCACTATCTCGGATTTCAAGGAATTTGATTATGATAATTGTTCTTTAGAAGGTTTTATTTCCTTGTTGCAATCCGTTGTTAATTCTCCTCATGCTTATAGTCAAAATAAAGCTTTTACCAAACATATCGTTGATGCCTTGATGCAATCTTATGATGAAAAACTTAATTTGGAAGTTTCTATACCTAGAAAACTTAATGATGAGTGGGAACCTACTATAAAGATTAGAATTAAAGATCATGAGTGTTTTGCTTTGTGTGATTTGGGTGCTAGTGTTTCCACGATTCTGAAAACTTTATGTGATATTCTAGGTTTCCATGATCTTGATGATTGCTCTTTAAATTTGCACCTTGCGGATTCCACCATTAAAAAGCCAATGGGAAGGATCAATGATGTTCTCATTGTAGAAAATATAAATTTGATGCCCGTAGATTTTATCGTTCTTGATATAGATTGCAATCTTTCTTGCCCTATTACTCTTGGTAGAACTTTCCTTAGAATGATTGGCGCGATTATTGATATGAAGGAAGGGAATATTAGATTCCAATTTCCATTAAAGAAAGTCATGGAGCACTTTCCAAGAAAGAAAGTCAAATTTCCTTATGAATCTATCATGCGGGCTACTTATGAATTGAGTGCCAAAGATGGCACTACTTAGATCTATCTTCGCTTTTATGCCTAGCAATGGGCGTTAAACGATAGCGCTAGTTGGGAGGCAACCCAATTTTATTTGTGTTTTTTGTTTTTGTTCCCGTTTAGTAATAAATCTTGCATCTACCTTCTGTTTAGATGTGTTTTTATCTTTTAATTAGTGTTTGTGCCAAGTAGAACCTATAGGATAACCTATGATGATAGTTGATTTGATTCTGCTGAAAAACATAAACTTTGCGCGCATGAATTTAGCTTTGTTAAATCCCAGAAACGTGCTTTTGTGTTGATTCTTTTTTCTTCTGTTCAATAGACAAATTGTCCAGGATTTCCTATTTTGGTAGGCTTTTTCGAGTTCCAGAAGTTTGCGTTAGTTACAGATTTCTACAGATTGTTCTGTTTTTGACAGATTCTGTTTTTTGTGTGTTGTTTGCTTATTTTGATGCATCTATGGCTAGTAAAATAGTTTATAAACCATAGAGAAGTTGAAATACAGTAGGTTTAACACCAATATAAATAAAGAATGAGTTCATTATAGTACCTTATGTGGTGGTTTTGTTTTCTTTCACTAACGGAGCTTATAAGATTTCCTGTTGAGTTTTGTGTTGTGAAGTTTTCAAGTTTTGGGTAAAGCTTTTATAGATTATGGAATAAGGAGTGGCAAGAGCCTAAGCTTGGGGATGCCCATGGAACCCCAAGATATTCAAGGATAGCCAAAATCCTAAGCTTGGGGATGCCCCAGGAAGGCATCCCCTCTTTCGTCTTTGTTCATTGGTAACTTTACTTGGAGCTATATTTTAATTCGCGACATGATATGTGTTTTGCTTGGAGCGTCGTGTATTATATTAGTCTTTGCTTTTTAGTTTACCACAATCATCCTTGTTGTACACACCTTTTGGGAGAAGCCTACTTGATTGAATTTGCTAGAATACTCTATGTGCTTCACTTATATCTTTTGAGCTTGATAGTTTTTGCTCTAGTGCTTCACTTATATCTTTTAGAGCACGGTGGTGACTTATTTTTGTAGAAATTGCTATCCTCTCATGCTTCACTTATATCTTTTTTAGAGTCTTTTAGAACAGCATGGTATTTGCTATGGTTATAAAATTGGTCCTAGAATTGTAGGCATCCAAGTTGGGTATAATAAAAACTATCATAGGAAGTGAATTGGATGCTATGATCAATTTGATACTTGATAATTCTTTTGAGATATGGAGGTAGTGATATTAAATTCATGCTAGTTGGGTGATTATGAATTTAAAGAATGCTTGTGTTGAAGTTAGCAAGTCCCGTAGCATGCACGTATGGTTAAAGTTGTGTAAAAAATTTGAAACATGAAGTGTACCTGGCTTGTGCGTCCTTATGAGTGGCGGTCGGGGCCGAGCGATGGTCTTTTCCTACCAATCTATCCCCCTAGGAGCATGCGCATAGTGCTTGATTTCTGGTGACTTCTAAATTTTTGCAATAAGTATATGAGTTCTTTTGACTAATGTTGAGTCCATGGATCATACGCACTTTTACCTTTCCGCCATTTCTAGCCTCTTCGGTATCGTGCATTGCCCTTTTTCACCTTGAGAGTTGGCGCAAACTTCGCGGTGCATCCAAACCCCGTGATACGATACACTCTATCAAACATAAACCTCCTTATATCTTCCTCAAAACAGCCACCATACCTACCTATTATGGCATTTCCATAGCCATTCCGAGATATATTGACATGCAACTTTCCAACGTTCCGTTCATCATCATCATGACATAATTTACTTTCGTCATATTGCCATTGCATGATCATGTAGTTGACATCGTATTTGTGGCAAAGCCACCATGCATTATTTTTCATACATGTCACTCTTGATTCATTGCACCATCCTGGTACACCGCCGGAGGCATTCATATAGAGTCATATCTTGTTCTAGTTTCGAGTTGTAATTCATGTGTTGTAATCAATGAAAGTGTGATGATCATCATTATTAGAGCATTGCCCAAAAAGTAAAAAAAGGCCAAAGAAAAAAAATAAAAAAAATAAAAGGGGCAATGTTATTATCTCTTTTTCGACACTTTTGCTTCAAAGTATCACCTTGTTCTTCATGTAGTAGGTCTCATATATTGTGCTTCAAACTAGCACCAAGTTTTTCATGTAGTGAGTCTCATATATTGTGCTCCAAAGTAGCACCATGTTTTTCATATAGTGAGTCTCATAAGTTGTCTTTTTCATACTAGTGGGAATTTTTTATTATAGAACTTGGCTTGTATATTCCTACAATGGGCTTCATCAAATGCCCTAGGTCTTCATGAGCAAGCAAGTTGGATGCACACCCACTAGTTTTCTTTTGTTGAGCATTAATTTATAGCTCTAGTGCATCTGTTGCATGGCAATCCCTACTCCTCATGTTGACATCAATTGATGGGCATCTCCATAGCCCGTTGATTATCCTCGTCAATGTGAGACTTTCTCCTTTTTTGTCTTCTCCACACAATCCCCATCATCATATTCTATTCCACCCATAGTGCTATATCCATGGCTCACGCTCATGTATTGCGTGAAGGTTGAAAAAGTTTGAGATTATTTAAGTATGAAACAATTGCTTGGCTTATCATCGGGGTTATAGAAGTTGGGAACATCTTTGTGTGACAAAAATGAAGCATAGCCTAACTATATGATTTTGTAGGGATGAACTTTCTTTTGCCATGTTATTTTTAGAAGACATGATTACTTTGATTAGTATGCTTGAAGTGTTACTATTTCTTTTATCAATATGAACTTTTATTTTGAATCATTTGGATCTGAAAATTCATGCCACAATAAAGAAAATTACATTGAGAATTATGCTAGGTAGCATTCCACATCAAAAATTTCTTTTTTATCATTTACCTACTCGAGGACGAGCAGGAATTAAGCTTGGGGATGCTTGATACGTCTCCAACATATCTATAATTTTTTATTGTTCCATGTGATTATATTATCCCTTTTGGATGTTTATGGGCTTTATTTTACACATTTATATAATTTTTGGGACTAACCTACTAACCGGAGGCCCAGCCCGTATTGCTGTTTTTTTGCCTATTTCAGTATTTGGAAGAAAAGGAATATCAAACGGAGTCCAAACGAAATGAAACCTTCGGGAGCGTGATTGTTGGAATGAACGTGATCCAGAGGACTTGGAGTGCAAGTCAAGAAGTAGCCGAGGCGGCCACGAGAGGGTAGGGCGCGCCCCTATCTCGTGGGCCCCTCGGGCGGCCACCGACGTACTTCTTCCTCCTATATAAGCCTACGTACCCCGAAAACATCGAGGGAGCCAACGAAACACAATTTCCATCGCCGTAACCTTCTATACCTGCGAGATCCCATCTTGGAGCCTTCGTCGGCGCTCCGCCGGAGGAGGAATCGACCATGGAGGGCTTCTACATCAACACCATAGCCCCTCCGATGAGTTGTGAGTAGTTTACCACAGACCTTCGGGTCCATAGTTATTAGCTAGATGGCTTCTTCTCTCTTTTTGGATCTCAATACAATGTTCTCCCCCTCTCTTGTGGAGATCTATTCGATGTAAACTCTTTTTGCGGTGTGTTTGTCGAGATCCGGTGAATTGTGGGTTTATGATCAAGTTTATCTATGAGAAATATTTGAATCTCCTCTGAATTCTTTTATGTATGATTGAATTATCTTTGCAAGTCTCTTCGAATTATCAGTTTGGTTTGGCCTACTAGATTGATCTTTCTTGCCATGGGAGAAGTGCTTAGCTTTGGGTTCAATCTTGCGGTGTCCTTACCCAGTGACTGAAAGGGTTGCAAGGCACGTATTGTATTGTTGCCATCGAGGATAGAAAGATGGGGTTTATATCATATTGCATGAGTTTATCCCTCTACATCATGTCATCCTGCTTAATGCGTTACTCTGTTCTTATGAACTTAATACTCTAGATGCAGGCAGGAGTCGGTCATTGTGTGGAGTAATAGTAGTAGATGCAGGCAGGAGTCGGTCTACTTGTCACGGACGTGATGCCTATATACATGATCATGCCTAGATAATCTCATAATTATTCGCTTTTCTATAAATTGCTCGACAGTAATTTGTTCACCAACCGTAATACTTATGCTATCTTGAGAGAAGCCTCTAGTGAAACCTATGGCCCCCGGGTCTATCTCTTATCATATTTGCTTCCAATCTACTTTTATTTGCATCTTTACTTTTTGCATCTATATTACAAAATACCAAAAATATATTTATCTTAACATACTATCTCTATTAGATCTCACTTTTGCAAGTGGCCGTGAAGGGATTGACAACCCCTTTATTGCGTTGGTTGGGAGTTCTTTGTTTGTTTGTGTAGGTGGGTGGGACTTTTGAGGAGCCTCCTACTGAATTGATACCTTGGTTCTCGAAAACTGAGGGAAATACTTATGCTACTATTGCTGCATCACCCTTTCCTCTTCAAGGAAAACCAACGCAAACTCAAGACGTAGCAAGAAGCAGCCGAGGCATCCACGAGGGTGGAGGGCGCGCCCACCCCTACAGGGTGCGCCCCCCTATCTCGTGGGCCCCTCGGGTGGCCACTGACCTACTTCTTCCTCCTATATATACCCACGTACCCCAACAACATCCAAAGAGCCAACGAATAACAATTTCCACCACCGTAACCTTCTGTATCCGCGAGATCCCATCTTGGAGCCTTCGTCAGTGCTTCGCCGGAAGGGGAATCGACCACGGAGGGCTTCTACATCAACACCATAGCCCCTCCGATGAGTTGTGAGTAGTTTACCACAGACCTTCAGGTCCATAGTTATTAGCTAGATGGCTTCTTCTCTCTTTTTGGATCTCAATACCATGTTCTCCTTGATCTTCTTGGAGATCTATTCGATGTAACTCTTTTTGCGGTGTGTTTGTCGAGATCCGACGAATTGTGGGTTTATGATCAAGTTTATCTATGAGGAATATTTGAATCTCCTCTGAATTATTTTATGTATGATTGAGTTATCTTTGCAAGTCTCTTCGAATTATCAGTTTGGTTTGGCCTACTAGATTGATCTTTCTTGCAATGGGATAAGTGCTTAGCTTTGGGTTCAATCTTGCGGTGTCCTTTCCCAGCGACAGCAGGGGCAGCAAGGCACGTATTGTATTGTTGCCATCGAGGATAAAAATATGGGGTTTATATCGTATTGCATGAGTTTATCCCTCTACATCATGTCATCTTTCTTAATGCGTTACTCTATTCTTGTGAACTTAATACTCTAGATGCATGTTGGATAGCGGTCGATGTGTGAAGTAATAGTAGTAGATGCAGGCAGGAGTCGGTCTACTTGTCACGGACGTGATGCCTATATACATGATCATGCCTAGAGAATCTCATAATTATTCGCTTTTCTATCAATTGCTCGACAGTAATTTGTTCACCCACTGTAATACTTATGCTATCTTGAGAGAAGCCACTAGTGAAACCTATGGCCCCCGGGTCTATCTTTTATCATATAAGCTTTCAATCTACTTTTATTTGCATCTTTACTTTTCCAATCTATGTTATAAAATACCAAAAATATATTTATCTTATCATACTATCTCTATCATATCTCACTTTCGCAAGTGGCCGTGAAGGGATTGACAACCCCTTTATTACATTGGTTGCGAGTTCTTTGTTTGGTTGTGTAGGTGCGTGCGACTTTTGAGGAGCCTCCTACTGGATTGATACCTTGGTTCTCAAAAACTGAGGGAAATACTTACGCTACTATTGTTGCATTACCCTTTCCTCTTCAAGGAAAACCAACGCAAGCTCAAGACGTAGCAAGAAGGATTTCTGGCGCCATTGCCGGGGAGGTCTTCGCTCAAGTCAAGACATACCAAGTACCCATCACAAACTCATCTCCCTCACATTTACATTATTTGCCATTTGTCTCTCGTTTTCCTCTCCCCCACTTCACCCTTGCCGTTTTATTCGCCCTCTCTTTCCCAATCTCCTCTCTCTTTCGCTTGTCTTTTGTTTGCTCGTTGTCATGGCTAGTCCTCCTATCCTTGTTATTAATCCCAAACATGAAATTCTTAACTTTAAGCAATGGGGGGAGAAAATTTAAAAGATGCTTGGCATAGAATTTGCAATGCTCAAAATAAATCTACTAGGAAGCTTTATACTTCCGTTCTTCTTTGCAATTTTTAAGTAGGCATTACTCCTTGGAATAGATGCATTCTTACCGGAGGGGATTTCTTGAGTAGCCATACGTTTGATGCTTATAATGATATGTTAGATTTGTTTGGCCTACCACCTCTTTTGGTTCATGGAACTGTTTTAAATATGGAACATGTGATGCAAAGGCTTGAAATTATTGAAAATAAAGTTGCCACTATTGAGTTAATTGAAAATTTGGATAAAAAGATTCATAACCAGATTACGCAATATGGATCTAGGGTTGGAGTTACTTTGAAATTTTTTAAAGAGAAAGAACCTATAGTTAATGACAGAATAGATCTAGATTCCACGAGAATCGGAAAACTTGAGGGTATCATTACCAACTTAGGGTCGGCGTTTTCCTCCGTGAAAAACACTCCAAACCCTCCTACCAAAACTGCCAAATTTATTTACGTTCCTAAAAATAAGGGTGAATCTTCTAGTAAGGGAAATGCGGATCTCAAATCAATAAGTGTTCATCCCAATTGTCTCTCTATCATTAAGGAACCTTTTTCTACAAGTGAATTTCTTGAATTCTTGCCTAAGGGTTAATTCATTGCTAAAAAGGGAGAAACCCCTAAAGATTATAAGTCCTCTATTGAGGAATTGAGTGCCAAAGATGGCACTACTTAGATCTATCCTCGCTTTTATGCCTAGCTAGAGGCGTTAAACGATAGCGCTAGTTGGGAGGCAACCCAATTTTATTTGTGTTTTTTGTTTTTTTTATGTTTAGTAATAAATTTTGCATCTACCTTCTGTTTAGATGTGTTTTTATGTTTTGATTAGTGTTTGTGCCAAGTAGAACCTATAGGGTAACCTATGGTGATAGTTAATTTGATTCTGCTGAAAAACAGAAACTTTACGCGCACGAAATTAGTTTTGTTAATTCATAGAAACATGCTTTTGCGTTGATTCTTTTTGTTGTAGATCAATAGACAAATTGCCCAGGACTTCCTATTTTGGTAGGATTTTTAGAGTTCCATAAGTATTCGCGGGTTGCTTATTTTGATGCATCTATGGCTAGTATTAAGTGGTATGAACCATAGAGAACTTGAAATACAGTAGGTTTAACACCAATATAAGTAAAGAATGAGTTCATTACAGTACCTTATGTGGTGGTTTTGCTTTCTTTCACTAACGGAGCTTATGAGATTTCCTGTTGAGTTTTGTGTTGTGAAGTTTCCAAGTTTTGGGTAAAGATTTGATGGACTATGTAATAAGGAGTGGCAAGAGCCTAAGCTTGGGGATGCCCATGGCACCCCAAGATATTCAAGAATAGCCAAAGCCTAAGCTTGGGGATGCCCCCGGAAGGCATCCCCTCTTTCGTCTTTGTTCGTTGGTAACTTTACTTGGAGCTATATCTTTATTCGCCACATGATATGTGTTTTGCTGGGAGCATCGTGTATGATATTAGTTTTTGCTTTTTAGTTTACCACAATTATCCTTGCTATACACACCTTTTGGGAGAAGCCCACTTGATTAGAATTTATTAGAATACGCTATGTGCTTCACTTATATTTTTTGAGCTTGATAGTTTTTGCTCTAGTGCTTCACTTATATCTTTTAGAGCACGGCGGTGGCTTAATTTTGTAGAAATTGCTAGTCTCTCATGCTTCACTTATATTATTTTGAGAGTCTCTTAGAATAGCATGGTATTTGCTATGGTTATAAAACTGGTCCTAGAATGGTAGGCATCCATGTTGGGTATAATAAAAACTATCATAGAAAGTGAATTGGATGCTATGATCAATTCGATACTTGATAATTGTTTTGAGATATGGAGGTAGTGATATTAGAGTCATGCTAGTTGGGTGATTATGAATTTAAATAATGCTTGTGTTGAAGCTTGTGATTCCCGTAGCATGCACGTATGGTGAACCGCTTTGTGATGAAGTTGGAGCACAATTTCATTTATTGATTATCTTCCTTATGAGTGGCGATCGGGGATGAGCGATGGTCTTTTCCTACCAATCTATCCCCCTAGGAGCATGCGCGTAGTACTTTGTTTTTTATGACTTGTAGATTTTTGCAATAAGTACATGAGTTCTTTTTGACTAATGTTGAGTCCATGGATTATACGACTCTCACCCTTCCACCATTGCTAGCCTCTCTTGTGCCGCACAACTTTAGCCGGTACCATACACGCACCATGTACCTTCCTCAAAACAGCCATCATACCTACCTATTATGGCATTTCCATAGCCATTCCGAGATATATTGCCATGCAACTTTCCATTGTTCCATTCATATGACACGCATCATCATTGTCATATTGCTCTTTGCATGATCATGTAGTTGACATCGTATTTGTGGCATGGCCACCTTCATAATTTTCATCCATGTCACTCTTGATTCATTGCATATCCCGGTACACCGCCGGAGGCATTCATATAGAGTCATATCTTGTTCTAAGTATTGAGTTGTAATCTTGAGTTGTAAGTAAATAAAAGTGTGATGATCTTCATTATTAGAGCATTGTCCCAGTGAGGAAAGGATGATGGAGACTATGATTCCCCCACAAGTCGGGATGAGGCTTCGGACTTTATATAAAAGAAAAAAAGGCCAAAAGAAAAAACAAAAAAAGGTAAAAAGAAAAAAAAAGAAAAGAAAAAAATGAGAGAAAAAGATAGAAGGGACAATGCTACTATCCTTTTTACCACACTTGTGCTTCAAAGTAGCACCATGATCTTCATGATAGAGAGTATCCTATGTTGTCACTTTCATATACTAGTGGGAATTTTTCATTATAGAACTTGGCTTCTATATTCCAATGATGGGCTTCCTCAAAATGCCCTAGGTCTTCGTGAGCAAGCGAGTTGGATGCACACCCACTTAGTTTCTTTTGTTGAGCTTTCATACATTTATAGTTCTAGTGCATCCGTTGCATGGAAATCCCTACTCACTCACATTGATATCTATTAATGGGCATCTCCATAGCCTGTTTATACGCCTAGTTGGTGTGAGACTATCTTCTCCTTTTTTGTCTTCTCCACAACCACCATTCTATTCCACATATAGTGCTATGTCCATGGCTCACGCTCATGTATTGCGTGAAAGTTGAAAATGTTTGAGATTGCTAAAGTATGAAACAATTGCTTGGCTTGTCATCGGGGTTGTGCATGATTAAATACTTTGTGTGATGAAGATAGAGCAACAGCCGGACTATACAATTTTGTAGGGATAACTTTCTTTTGCCATGTTATTTTGAGAAGACATGATTGCTTTGATTAGTATGCTTCAAGTATTATTATTTCTTATGTCAATATGAACTTTTATTTTGAATCATTTGGATCTGAACATTCATGCCATAATAAAGAAAATTACATTGAGAATTATGCTAGGTAGCATTCCACATCAAAATTCTGTTTTTATCATTTACCTACTCGAGGACAAGCAGGAATTAAGCTTGGGGATGCTTGATACGTCTCCAATGTATCTATAATTTTTTATTGTTCCATGCTATTATATTACCCGTTTTGGATGTTTATGGGATTTACTTTACACATTTATATCATTTTTGGGACTAACCTACTAACCGGAGGCCCAGCCCGTATTGCTGTTTTTTTGCCTATTTGAGTGTTTCGAAGAAAAGGAATATCAAACGGAGTCCAAATGGAATGAAACCTTCGGGAGCGTGATTTTTGAAACGAACGTGATCCAGAGGACTTGGAGTGCAAGTCAAGAAGCAGACGAGGCAGCCACGAAGGTGGAGGGCGCGCCCCCCTATCTCATGGGCCCCTCGAACGGCCACCGACCTACTTCTTCCTCCTATATATACCCACGTACCCCGAGAACATCAGAACAAGCCACGAAAACCTAATTCCATGGCCGCAACCTTCTGTATCCGCGGGATCCCATCTTGGAGCCTTCGTCGGCGCTCCGCCGGAGGGGGAATCGACCATGGAGGGCTTCTACATCAACACCATAGCCGCTCCGATGAGTTGTGAGTAGTTTACCACATACCTTCGGGTCCATAGTAATTAGCTAGATGGCTTCTTCTCTCTTTTTGGATCTCAATACCATGTTCTCCTCGATCTTCTTGGAGATCTATTCGATGTACCTCTTTTTGCGGTGTGTTTGTCGAGATCCAATGAATTGTGGGTTTATGATCAAGTTTATCCATGAGAAATATTTGAATCTCCTCTGAATTCTTTTATGTGTGATTAAGTTATCTTTGCAAGTATCTTCGAATTATCAGTTTGGTTTGGCCCACTAGATTGATCTTTCTTGCAATGGGAGAAGTGCTTAGCTTTGGGTTCAATCTTGCGGTGTCCTTTCCCAGTGACAGCAGGGGCAGCAAGGCACGTACTGTATTGTTGTCATCGAGGATAAAATGATGGGGTTTATATCATATTGCATGAGTTTATCCCTCTACATCATGTCATCTTTCTTAATGCGTTACTCTGTTCTTTATGAACTTAATACTCTAGATGCATGCTGGATAGCGGTCGATGTGTAGAGTAATAGTAGTAGATGCAGGCAGGAGTCGGTCTACTTGTCACGGACGTGATGCCTATATACATGATCATGCCTAGATATTCTCATAATTATTCGCTTTTCTATCAATTGCTTGACAATAATTTGTTCACCCACCGTAATACATATGATATCTTGAGAGAAGCCACTAGTGAAACCTATGGCCCTCGGGTCTATCTTTTATCATATAAGCTTTCAATCTACTTTTATTTGCATCTTTACTTTTCCAATCTATATCATAAAAATACCAAAAATATTTATCTTATCATATTATCTCTATCAGATCTCACTTTCGCAAGTGGCCGTGAAGGGATTGGCAACCCCTTTATTGCGTTGGTTGCGAGTTCTTTGTTTGTTTGTGTAGGTGTGTGGGACTTTTGAGGAGCCTCCTACTGGATTGATACCTTGGTTCTCAAAAACTGAGGGAAATACTTACGCTACTATTGCTACATCACCCTTTCCTCTTCAAGGAAAACCAATGCAAGCTCAAGACGTAGCAGCGCGCGTTCTGCCTTGGCCGGCCCCTATCTCTCTCCACTAGGGCCCATCGAGGCCCATTAGTACCCCGGGGCTTCCGGTAACCCTCCGGCACTCCGCTTTCATCCAAAATTTCTCCGGAACACTTCCGGTGTCCGAATATAGTCGTCCAATATATCAATCTTTATGTCTCGACCATTTAGAGACGCCTCGTCATGTCCGTGATCACATCCAGGACTCCGAACAATCTTCGGTACAACATACCACATAAACTCATAATACCAATCGTCGTCGAAAGTTAAGCGTGCGGACCCTACGGGTTCGAGAGCTATGTAGACATGACCGAGACCCGTCTCCGGTCAATAACCAATAGCGGAACCTGGATGCTCATATTGGTTCCTACATATTCTACGAAGATCTTTGTCGGCCAAACCGCATAACAACATACTTTGTTCCCTTTGTCATCGGTATGTTACTTGTCTGAGATTCGATCGTCGGTATCATCATACCTAGTTCAATCTCGTTACCGGCAAGTCTCTTTACTCGTTCCATAATACTTCATCCCGCAACTAACTCATTAGTCATAATGCTTGCAAGGCTTATAGTGATGAGTATTACCGAGAGGGCCCAGAGATACCTCTCTGAAACACGGAGTGACAAATCGTAATCTCGATCTATGCCAACCCAACAAACACCTTCAGAGACACCTATAGAGCACCTTTATAATCACCCTTTTACGTTGTGACGTTTGGTAGCATACAAAGTGTTCCTCCGGTATTCGGGATTTGCATAATCTCATAGTCTGAGGAACTTGTATAAGTCATGAAGAAAGCAATAGCAATGAAACTAACATGATCATAATACAGAGCTAACAGATGGGTCATGTCCATCACATCATTCTCCTAATGATGTGATCCCGTTCATCAAATGAGAACACATGTCTATGGTTAGGAAACATAACCATCTTTGATTAACGAGCTAGTCAAGTAAAGGCATACTAGGGACTATATGTTTTGTCTATGTATTCACACATGTACTAAGTTTCCGTTTAATAC
This sequence comes from Triticum dicoccoides, assembly GCF_002162155.2. Classification (NCBI taxonomy): domain Eukaryota; kingdom Viridiplantae; phylum Streptophyta; class Magnoliopsida; order Poales; family Poaceae; genus Triticum; species Triticum dicoccoides. Next base: position 681,574,463 of record NC_041386.1, on the reverse strand, counting down.
AATTCTAGCATGAATAATAAACATTTGTCATGAATTAAGGAAATATATAATAACTTTATTATTGCCTCTAGGGCATATTTCCTTCACTATTATGGTATTTATATTTAATATATATCTAAATAGTTATCCCTCACTAACATATTCCCTCGGCATGCAAGTATGCCACCTCACCATGTAATATGCATGGGAAAGGTCCACCTCAATATGCAACCATGTATAGGAAAAGGCCCATCTCGACATGCAAACATTCATGCGCATTTTCGCTCTCTCTCTCTCTCTCTCTCTCTCTCTCTCTGTGTGTGTGTGTGTGTCTATGTGTGTGTGTATAAAATAAATATTTGACAAGAATATAATAATCAAAGACAATAAATCATATATATATATATATATATATATATATATATTCAGTTTTCATTCTCATACTATTAATCTAATATTCACCTTCTATCCAAATCTCATCAAAATATATTACAAATCATTGCTGCAACAATGTACAGGGTATCATCTAATTTTTACTATGTTCATGTTCATTGTATATCATTATTGCAATTTTTTGTCATAATTTTTTATTGTTTTTTAATTAACGTATTAATACAGTGCCCGGTGCTAGTTGTTGTTTTCTGAATGTTTTTGAACTTTTTAGAAAAACAATGTTTCAAGAATATAATTTCTTTTTGGAAAAACACATTTCCAGAAGTTCCAAGTGAGGATGGAGCCAGAGGGGCTAAAGGCCATAGGGGGAGCCCCATGGGCCCCACACGCCCATGGATTGCGGACCAAGGCCTTGGTGCAAGGTGATGTTGTGTGGGCCCCTAACACTCCTTTCCACCACCTCATGGGGCACCTACCTTTATATTAAATGAAATTCCCCAAAAACATTTATCCAAGATTTGTACACCATTGCCACCTCCTATTCTATGAAGATCCAATTTGGAGGTCTTTCCGGTACTCCGTCGAAGGGAGAAATCATGGCCAGAGATATTTTCATCTACCTCGCTACCACCATGTCCTTGTGTGAGTAGTCCTCCTTGGGTTATAGGTCTATAAAAGTAGCTAGATTGCATCCTCACTCCCATGTTTCTCAATACAATGATCACATCAATTGTCTAACGTGATTGTGATCCATCTGATGTAGTTGGAGTTCTGTTTTGTTTCTTTCTGTTTGTCCCTCGTCCCTCGTCCATGGGAGAGGATGATTGATCAATGTGGCTTCACCTTGGTCGTGGCAATGGGCCTTTTCGCATGGGCAGTAGTAGTAGAGAAACCTAAAGCTATTGTCTAGTAGTCTATTAAAAGTCCTGCTAAAATTGATTAGACATGCACAATTTTTCTAAAGGAAAAATTTAGACATGCACATAGAGGATGCACCAGATTACTCTTGACCCATCTCTTGTAAGTAATTTATACTCCCTCTGTTCCTAAATATAAGTCTTTCTAGAGGTTACAATATGGACTCCATTCGAAGCAAAATGAGTAGATCTACACTCTAAAATATGTATATATATACATCCGTATGTAGTCCATATTGAAATGTCTAGAAAGACTTATATTTAAGAACGAAGAGAGTACTAAATAAGAATCTTGCTCTTCTTCTCTTGTTTTCTTTTAAGATTCATTACAAGTAACAATCAATCTACTATATTTAAGGGGACGGCATTTCATCAGTCACTTAAAGTCCCTCATCGTTATCGCCATCGTCTTCCTTCTCTGGCCCCCATCCACCTGCCCTTCGGTATTGGTTTAGCTGCTGACCACCCCGAGCCTCCTTCTCTATCACCCTAGCCATCCATCTAACCTCCCCTCTTCTTTAACCCAACTCGTGTACTCTGCCTCGTCAGCATGTCGCGGCCAACCGCGTCATTCTCGTCTCCAGCTCGTCCCATGCTCAACTCCATCAAGAACACCTCGTTCGGCCGCGACATTGTCACCTTCGACACCTGAAAAATCCAGGTGCCTGAAGAATTATAAACACGCTATTTAATTATTTTGTGCATTGTATTCATTGTGAGTTATCTCGTAAATTTACATTGGATAGGCACTTGCCTAGTGGTAGGAGTGTAGTGATGCCTCCCATCCGGCGTGGGTTCGAACTCCATGGGCGAAAATATGTGATATATACATCTCAATCTAGCCTGGTTGTTATTTTAAGCCCACTCACCTTCGACACCTGAAAAATTCCAGGTGCCTGAAGAATTATAAACACCCTATTTAATTATTTTGTGCATTGTATTCATTGTGAGTTATCTCGTAAATTTACATTGGATAGGCACTTGCCCAGTGGTAGGAGTGCGGTGATGCCTCCCATCCGGCGTGGGTTCGAACTCCATGGGCGAAAATATGTGATATATACATCTCAATCTAGCCTGGTTGTTATTTAAGTCCACCCTCCGTTTTGATCCTGGATACGCCACCACATCACAGTGTTGCTATCATTCACGTTCCTTTGAGCCTCTCACAAGCAAGGGTACCGCCACTTCCCTGCCGAAAGCGACGTTCAAGTCTACAACACCAAAAGCAATGGTGGTGTGGACCAAGTCTGTCAAGAACCCTAAGGTGACAGACAAAGGGTTCACAAAGATCTGTAGTATGTTCGGTTCAGAAGAAGCAAGCCGCAACACAGGTCGGTCATTCGCCACTAAAGCCCATCATTGATAACGCTCGGGCCCATTTGGCATCGAAGTACAATCCTGTCCCAAGGAGAAGGAGTATTATATGACTATCTAGACGAATAGCACTCTTGAGCGAGACCTCCTAGTCAATGCCGTAAGTGTCGACTAAGAGAACAAGTGCTCCCGCACCTGCCTTTCTGGCTCGGCCTAACAAAAGTGAAACCACTCGCACGCTCGGCCGGATTCCTTCGTTCGATAACCAGTCAAGCGCAATCTGTCGTTGAGCGCTATTCAGATTTTTATTTTGTGGGAAAAGTTGAGCGCCAATTAGTTGACATTCAAAAAATTCCCAAGATTCAACAAACAGAAATCATAGATTTATAGAAATTTCACGAATTTGAAAAAGGCTCATGGGTTTAAAAAAATTCATGAAAGGGAAAATGTTCAAAGATTTGAAAAAAAGTTTTTGATTTTGAAAAACATTCCTGAATTTGAAGAAGTCTTTGGTTTTGAAAAAAAGTTCACATACTTTGAAAAATATAGTTCGCTTTGACCAAAATTCATCGATTTTGAAAAAAGTCCATAGATTTGAAAAAGGTTCATGGATTTTGATATAAGGTTCACGAATTTGGAAAAGGTTCAACGATTTAGATAAAAAGGTCATGAATTTGAAAAAGGAACGTTGATTCAAAAAAAGTTCACAAATTTGAAAACAATTACATGTTTTTTAAAGGTTCCTGAATTTTTATAAAGAATAAATAATTTGAAAAATATTCATTTTTATAAAAATAAAATAAAAGGAACAAAAAAATAAAATAAAAGGAAAAGGAAAAAAGAAGCGGAAAATAGAAAAAATAAAAAACCAGATAAAACAAAAAAAACCCAATCCAGAAAACTAAGAAACAAAACCCTTTCTAGAAGCTTCCCAAAAACTGTCTGGGAAGCTTCTGGAAGCTTTCATAAAACCGGGAAAGAATTTTCCCTCTAGTGGGCTCGACGGGCCAACCCATTTAGAGTCGTATGAAGGGAGGGTGGAGGTATATGTGCTCATTTGCCCAATAGCCTTTTGTTTTTTAGGGCTTGCACAATAGTCTTTATTACGAAATCACTAAGTGAGGAGTACCCCTTTGAAAGGTCATTTTTTGTCCTCCCCAGATTGCGACAAGTGGTGCACTGCATGTGCGCCACTTGTCACAACCGGGGAGTTTTCCCTTTTTTTCGTAGATCCAATCATTCAAACGGTTTTATCTCTTTTACCATGCATCCAAATCTCGAACCATTTTCACCGTTGAATTCCTCCCATCGAGATCTTTGAAACTAGATATCATGGAGATAGGTTTTGACGAACTTTTTTTCACAAAAAACCCGAATCGGGAGCATGTTTTTTCCTTTCCGAAAGTCATTTCAGAGAGGAACGGCCGTGTCTCTCGTGGAAGCAAATCCGTGCGTCTTGCAGAAGCAAAACCGTGCCCCTCGTAGAAGCCAAAGAAATGGAAAACGTGTTCAGTTTTTCGTTTCCGAGAGGTATGGCTGTGCCTATCGGGGAAGCAAAACTATGCCTCTCAGGGAAGGTTTTTTCGGGTTCCAAGAGGCACGGCCATGTCTCTCGCGGAAACAAATCTAAACTGTACCACTCGCGGAAGAAGAAAAAGAAGAGAAAACGTGTTTTTTTGGTTTTCGGGAGGCACGGCCGCGCCTCTCGCGGAAGCAAAACCGTGCTCTCACGTAAGAAAAAAAAGAAAATGTGTTTTCCCCATTTTCGAGAGGCACGGCCGTGCCTCTCGCTAAAGCAAAACCATGTCTCTCGCGGAATTTAAACATGCCTCTCGCAGAAGAAAAAGACATGTATTTTCGCACCAAAAAATCGATTTTTTTGTCGACAAGCTACGAAAGACCGATGAAAAACCAAAAAGCTGAAATAACCACCAAAAATATTTAAAAGGCCAAAAATGCGTGCCAAAAAAATCAAATTCCGGAGAAAGCACCCAGAACGCGACACATGGCGGCGATTGAGAGCGCCAAGTGATGCGCTCTCAATCCGCCCCAAGTGACCCTCGGGGAGGTTGCGAACCAGCACACCTCATCTAGTTTCTCCCACGTCATCATGTGTTGAAGGCGCCAACCTGTTGAGCTGCTGATAGAGTACTTGATGACCAAGACCAAATATCTTGGGGCTATTTGGATGACGCCTGAGCTGGTTTCGGTGGGGTCAACTCACAAGGCTGCAGAATTTCTTTTTGGAGTACTCCCTCCGTTAAGAAATATACAGAATACTCTTATATTTTTTTGCAGAGGGAGTACATCTAAACTTATGGCCTCGATCCAAATGTGTCAACCCATGAAACATGCTAGTTGAAAATTTTGGTGGGACGACTCCTTGCTATCGTCCAAGCAGACCCTTTCTCTCGCCTTCGCTTGTCATGTGACCGCTTCCCTCATTGTTTATGCTTTGGCTTTTTTTTACTGAGTTCGCATATTTCTGCCCCTGTGAACATATCTTCTATATCTAAATAGCTAGCCCCATTAACTATTTCTCTCAACATGCAAGCATGCCACATCCTAGCATAATATGCATGAGAAAAGGTCATCCCACAACCATATGTCTCTCAGCATGCAAGCAAGCCACTTCATCATGACATGCTTGGGAAGAAGATCCATCTCAATATCCAAACATACATGATAATTTTCATTCTATTATGCTATATATATTTAACAAACACATTACAACTATATAGTAATCAAACATAATAAATTTTATTTAGTTTTAGTTTTAGTTTTTTTATATTATTATTTCTAATATTTATATTTCATACGACGAATCACAATGAAATACTTTGCAAAGTATTCCCGCAGCAACGAGCGGTGTATCATCTAATTTTCTCAATGTACGTGTACTACAGAGGCCCCCTCTAACGGGTGAAAATTAAGTGTGGTAGGTATGCACTAACGGTCTATTCCTAGATCGGTCCCAATCGCAATTCCAGGAGAAAATGGTAGTGCCCGACCGATCGCCAGGAGGAGAACAAAGCACCGGCATCCCCCACGCCGGGCGACAAGGGGAACCTTAGCCGCCGCCAGTAGCATGCCCTCCATCGCCCCTCCGCATCGCCGTCGCCGAAGGGCTCGCCAGCAAAGCTCGGCGGCGCCTCGGGATGGTGGCGGCCAGGACGGAATGACCCTGGCACACCTCGGCGCCCCTCCCTCCCTCCTTCTGCCCCAACCCCCCGCCCTACATTTGATCTGGCGAGGCATGGTGCTCCTTCCCGTCCCCCGTCCTCTAGCTACTGCATCCTCCAGCTGACCTGGTATGGCAGCATGGCTTCAGCCTGACCCTTTTGCGACAGCTTCTTACCTCGGTTGCACGACCTCTCCTCCTATGCTGATGCTGGTTGGGCATGGCCCATGGGTGGCGGAGGTTGGACTTGCCCTGTTGCAAGCCATTCCTCATCTTCGACGGCGCCACCTCCGAGTTGTGGTGCTGGTTTCGGCCCATTTGTGTGGTCACAGTGGTCTTCCTTGGCGAGCGGTTGAGGCCTTGTAGTGGACCATTTGTCTGCATCGCTCCAGTCCTAGCGGCCGTGGACATGCTTCCAGCGTCCACGGCCTACCAGTGTCCTTTGTTGGCATGGTTACGAGTCCCACGACACCGGTTGTTGCGTCCTCTCCGGCCTTTTGTTCGTCGGCATCCCGGTGGCTCCGCCCCTGGCAGCTCGGATATGTGTTCTTCCAGCTCTTGGCTTGCCTCTGACGTTGGTCACCATCCGCTCCTCCGTGTCGGCTCTCTCCACCATGTCACCTCCCCGACCCCATCCACCTCCACGACGTGCCAATCTCAAAGCTCACATTTTTTGGTGACACCCCGTGCCACCTCTCGGCGATAGGCGCAGCCCCACCAACTCCTCTTGAGGTGGTGATCTCGACCAGCGAACGCACTTCCTCGTATCTAGGTCCTGATCTGGCGGCAATGGGATTGCTCGGACTCAGGCCAAGGTGAAACCCCTGCTTGGCTCACCTATGCTTGTAGCGATGGCACTCGTGGGTGCCATTTCCCTTCTTGAAGGCACTGCCATGGCCTCTATCTATGTCCCTCTTGGAGCACCGGTGCAAACCCTTGGCCCGGTTCTTCGGATCGCGTCACTCCCCTACTTGAAGACGCTATCTTGCTTGCTCGTAGCATCCCCAGGGTTGGCTCCGGAGGTGTTCAACTTTTTAGTTGTGTTTTTTTTTCTCTCGTCTCTCTGCTCGGGGTACCAAGCCCACGCTTTCCTACGTATGTGTGTGTGCCATGTGTTCTGCCCTCTTATGTACTCATTCTATTTCCTTCTATAAATGAAAATGATATGCAAACTTTGCGTGCTTGCGAAAAAAGGAGGAAATGGTAGTTGGGCACTAGATCCCTTTGGTCCTGGAGAATATGTGACACAACGAAATGGTAGATGATTTGTAATCAACCATGTCGTTCACATCCACGAATACCATGGGCACAAACACAAACACATGAAAAAATTTAGTTCTCAACCTTAAAATACACTCACCAGTCACCAAACATAAGCTTGGACTCGAACACAACCACATCGATCTGAATTCGGAAGTAAAAGTCTTAACCTCCTGCTCAGTTGCTCCCAAAGATTATGCGTGTCGACCCTCAAATACAAAAAGCTTATGCAGATCCACGAGGAGAAGGAAGCCATGGCGGTCTCAGTCGGACGACAGTTGCGGTTTCCTGAGAACAGAGACAGTGCAACTCAGGGTGAGGCAGTCCCCCTCAAGGTAATCTGGGTCCTCCAGAACATCGTGCGGCGCAAATCTCCAAAATCCCCACTCTTCGCCGTAGAAAGACAGGACGGTCGAGGAGCTATGCCAGAGCTCCGCCGATGGCTTGCCGGACCTGTCCAGCACGGCGCATCCGAACCTTACGCCGACCATGGTGCCATCCTTGGGTTCGCTGAGGAGCACGAGGAGGATGGATATGTGGGAGCCCAGTTGGTTGGGGTAGAAGCGGACGGCCAGTCGTACCCGCCGACGGTGAACCTTTCCGACGGGTAGTAGCAATTGTCGCCGGTGGACATGAGTATGGCGGCGGTGTAGCCCTCCACGTCGAAGAAGATGTCTTTGGTTGCAGCTGTGGTCAGGCTCATCCGATCAGGAGTAGCAGCTGGTTCGCCATTTCGAGATGGGTCAGACATCTTATCTAAACCAGAAGATTGGCATGGATTCCCTGTGGTTTGTGACAGGTCCACTATTTGTAGGTGGAGCAAATGTGAAGATGGATCGTGTTCCCCTTGACGGTAAACTCTAAACGCAACAACTAATTAAGGCTCCTCGTCTGGCGCACTAAGTGGATGGTGATGCTAACGAGGCGTCAAGTAGCTACCCTATCCTTATTTCACAACTTCAGAAGTCTAGGCGTTGATTATTAGGATTTCAGATTTCTTGTTAATCCTTTTTTATTATTTTGCTACTCACCTCAAACGACACATCAACTTTTTGAACAGTTTTAACATGGTCTTTCTGACCTCATCTTTTCACATGAGATGTAAGATGATAAGAGTTACTCAGACCCACTGCATTTTTTGAGTCTATTAGACTTCTTTTAACAAGCTCCCAGACAGGTATAGGCCGTTCAATTTTTTTTATAATGCAGCAGCTAATGTTACTATTACCTCTTCGGTGGTAAGAAGATATGATGTCCATGATGGTGTGGGGCTTGTATGGACATTTTACTTTTGCAAACAAGGAAATAAATTATGCCGCGAATAAAAACAACACCCAATAGGAAATATATAACAATGCAAATTAATCATCTCTAAATTACTTTTACGTCTCGGTACTATTATATGATGGCCATCATGGTGTAAAACTAATATGGTCTCATT
>NC_041386.1:681518430-681565656 GCF_002162155.2 Triticum dicoccoides | reverse complement strand
ACAACACCAACTAAGGGATTATATAACAAGGGCAATTAATCTTTCTCTATTTTCCAGTTTTGGTTACTTATAATGATTTTCACTACTATTGACATATAATATATATGTCTTTTTTTTCATGTTCTTTTGGATTGCTTAGCACTTACGCCACACGGTGAATATACGATATATGCTAGTACAATAAAGGTTGTTTGTTATAAAATGCTTAACAAAATTACTTTGTATTAGACCCAAAATATGGCATTAATGCACATACAATATTTCATATATGCATATTTTAAGGACATAAGTCTAGAACTTCAAATAATTTAGAATGGAGGGAGTATATTAAAGTTGGCCTTATCATCTCAATGTAATTAGCATTATTATATTATGTTGTAAAAATAATAGAGAGTATTAGCGAACTTCATCGGTTTTGTTTGTCGTGGTCTTGTGGATACTGAACATTACAAAATTTCTGGAACATCAATACACCCGATCATGTATCATGAACCAAATTCTTTACAATTTTCTAAGGGACAACAAGTTTACTTCAACACCGAGAGATTGTCCTTCTCAATTGTGTTACGAAACGGATGTGTTGTCCTATAAAGTTGTGTAATTCTCGGTTGTGTTATGGTAACATGTCCTTGTGCAAACACACTATTTTGCAACTTCGCCGGGGAAGAAGCTTTGAATGACCTATGTGATAACCGTTACTACGTAGAGACCGTCATCAACGGTTTCCAGTACAACGGTAGTATGAATGTTTAATTACTTATGTAGATGTAAACAATTCATATGCGGCGGTTGCTATCAGGTAGTCATATAATTTTCAATTATGCATCTAATTCCTTTCAAGAGCCGATGCAGAATATTTTTCATGCTTACTTTTTTTAATGCTAGATGATACCCCCATGTTGTTGTGGGAGTTGCAATATATTTTAATGAAATTTGGTTGTATGGAACACGAATACCGATGGGAATGTTGCATTAAAATAAAAAAATCCTACGGAACACCCAGGATCTAGTCTAGGAGATGCATGTCAATGAGGGGGAGTGTGTCTATGTACCCTTGTAGACCGAAAGAGAAAGTGTAGTCGTACTCTTCATGATCCAATCACGATCAAATCCAACCTAGTGCCGAATGGACGACACCTCCGAGATTAACACATGTTCAGCTCGATGGCGTTCTCTCCTTCTTGATCTAGCAAGCGGGGGAGAGGAGGTAGATGAGATCAAGACCAGCCCAACGGCAAGGTGGTGGTGATGGCAGCGGAATTCTGGCAGGGCTTCACGAAGCACGCACCAAAGAAAGGTGGGAGGCGTTGGGAGAGACGGAGGGCAAGGGTGGAAGGGTGCAGCTCCCCCTGCGCCTCCCACTATATATAGGGGTGAGGGAGGGGGCACCGGCCCTAACCCCTCCTCCAAGGGTGGGGGCGGCGGCCTAGGGGGAGGCTTGCCTCCCAAGCCAAGGGGGCGCCTCCCGCCCCCTAGGGTTTCCACCCTTTGGCGCATGGGCCACTTCGGGGACTGGTGTGCCTGACCCAACTAGGGTGGGGCACCCCCTACAACCCATGTGGGTCCATGGGGCTGGTGAACCTGTGACGCCCCTGATTCAATCGTACACTAATCATGCACGCAAATGTGTACGATCAAGATCAGGGACTCACGGGAAGATATCACAACACAACTCTAAAAGTAAAATAAGTCATACAAGCATCATATTACAAGCCAGGGGCCTTGAGGGCTCGAATACAAATGCTCGTACATAAATGAGTCAGCGGAAGCAACAATATCTGAGTACAGACATAAGTTAAACAAGTTTGCCTTAAGAAGGCTAGCACAAACTGGGATACAGATCGAAAGAGGCGCATGCCTCCTGCCTGGGATCCTCCTAAACTACTCCTGGTCGTCATCTGCGACCTGCACGTAGTAGTAGGCACCTCCAGTGTAGTAGGAGTCATCGTCGACGGTGGTGTCTGGCTCTTGGGCTCCAGCATCTGGTTGCGACAACCAGGAAGAAGAGGAAAAGGGGGAAAAGGGGGAGGAAAGCAACCGTGAGTACTCATCCAAAGTACTCGCAAGCAAGGATCTACACTACATATGCATGGTTATATGTGTAAGAAGGCAATATCAGTGGACTGAACTGCAGAATGCCAGAATAAGAGGGGGATAGCTAGTCCTATCGAAGACTACGCTTCTGGCAGCCTCCGTCTTGCAGCATGTAGAAGAGAGTAGATTGAAGTCCTCCAAGTAGCATCGCATAGCATAATCCTACCCGGCGATCCTCCTCTCGTCACCCTGTGGAAAAGCGATCAGCGGGTTGTCTGTGGAACTTGTCTGGGTGTGTTTTATTAAGTATTTGGTTCTAGTTGTCATAAGGTCAAGGTACAACTCCGGGTCGTCCTTTTACCGAGGGACACGGCTATTCGAATAGATAAACTTCCCTGCAGGGGTGCACCACATAACCCAACACGCTCGATCTCATTTGACCGGACACACTTTCTTGGGTCATGCCCAGCCTCGGAAGGTCAACACGTCGCAGCCCCACCTAGGCACAACAGAGAGGTCAGCACGCCGGTCTAAATCCTATGCGCGCAGGGGTCTGGGCCCATCGCCCATTGCACACCTGCACGTTGCGTACGCGGCCGGAAGCAGACCTAGCAACCTCCATTACAAAGGAAGTTGCGTTAACGCAGTCCAACCCGGCGCGCGCCGCTCAGTCGCTGACGTCACGAAGGCTTTGGCTGATCCACGACGTCGAGTGCCCATATCTTTCCCGCGTAGTTGGTTAGTGCATATAGGCCAGTGGCCAGACTCAGATCAAATACCAAGATCTCGTTAAGCGTGTTATTATGAAGTAATCGCGGACGCCGACCAGGGCCAGGCCCACCTCTCGTCTAGATGGTCTCAACCTGCCATGTCGCTCCGCCACAAAGTAACAGTCGGGGGCCGTCGGGAGCCCAGGCCCACCTCTACCGGGATGGAGCCACCTGTCCTTCCAGCCCCCACATCGGAATCACTTGCGGGTACTCAACGAGCTGACCCGACTTTAGTCACCATCTGTAGTATGTATATATGTATAGTATATACCCGTGATCACCTCCCAAGTGATCACGGCCCGATAGTATAGCAAGGCAGACCGACAAGAATGTAGGGCCACAGATGATAAACTAGCATCCTATACTAAGTATTTAGGATTGCAGGTAAGGTATCAACAGATGTAGCAACAATGTCAGGCTATGCATCAGAATAGGATTAATGGAAAGTAGTAACATGCTACACTACTCTAATGCAAGCAGTATAGAGGAGAATAGGCGATAGCTGGTGATCAAGGGGGGGGGCTTGCCTGGTTGCTCTGGCAAGGAGGGGTCATCTTCGGTGTAGTCGAACACACGGACATCGCCACCGGTCTCAGAGTCTACCGGAAAGAAGTAACGGAGGGGGAACACAATAAATAACAGAGCAATCAAATGTAACACAAAGCATAACATGGCAATACGCGGTGCTAGGGGTGACCTAACGCAGTACTGCACATGTCGGTCGGAGCGGGAAAATATTCGGAAGTATTTTCCAGCTCCGGGAAATTATCGGTCAGATGAAACGGAGGGAAAAGTTCCATGTTCATCATGCTGGAGGTGTGTGGTAGGTAAGTGAGTGGCATAGTCGGATTCGTCTAATTTTTGTGGTCATCTTTCATATATAAATTATTTCGATCCAAGTTACGGATTATTTTATATGATTTTTCAAAGCTTTAAATATTTTCTGGATTTTTCTGCATTTATTTAATCGAATTGACCAAGTCAATTTGACTGGTCAAAAGGGGAGATGGTGGCCCACATGTCAATAGCTATACCTAAACAAATAACTAAAACTAGCTTAAATAAATGCGGGGTCCACATGTAATAGGCTTAGACTAATTAATTAACCAACTAATCTTTCCCTACTAATAAAGCACGGAGTGCTTCTGGTCGTACGTCGTCGTCACTTTTGCAAAAAAGTCCCTCTGTTTCCGCGAAATCAACCCGCAGTCCCTATTAAGTGGATCTGGGAAACTATTCGTAAAAAAAAACTGGCGTCGCAGCGGTGGCCTTGGCCGGCATGGAGGTGAGCTCGCGGGCGTGCTTGCGGTAGGCAAGCCTAGCCCGCAAGTCCTCCCGCTGCTTGGTGAGGGCCTTGGCCTTCCTGCGCGCCTTGTCGGCCTCGGCGCTGGCCTTGGCGGGCCGAGGCGTCGCGGAACGGGCGGCGGATCTCGGCTGCTCCGCCGTGGATCCGGCCGCAGACGGATCGAGACGGGAGAGGCGGCGACCTCCATGGCGGGCTACGGGGCAGAGGAGGCAGGGTCTTGTGGCGGCGCTCGCCTGAGCTCCTGGCGCCGGGAGGATATCGGGAACGGATGAAGGACGGCGAGGGAGGTCGGAGAGGGGCCAGATCCGGCTCGAAGCTCCTGCAGCGGGCACGGTGGTCTTCCTGTTGAAGAAAATAGAGAGGGTTCAGAGAGAGATAGGGGAGAGATAGAGAGGGAGACAGGAGGCGGGCAACGTCGCAGTGCAGCTGCTGCTCACCTAGGCGACGATGTCGGCAGGGCCACCAGGGCATGAGCGGCGCGGGATCGGCCGGATCCGGAGCACGCATGGGGTGGCGAGTTGACGGCCAGATCAGGTCCATGGCAGGGGAGCTCCAAGGCAGGCGCCCATGGCGTCCTCTGGTCTTGACGGCCGCGCGCACTCCAGGTTGGGGGGTGGCGGGGGGCAACGCCAAGCCATTTGTGTGCGTTTGCTGGATGGATAGGAAGAGCAGAGCTGCGTGGTGATGTGAGGTGGATGGGGGAGAGGAGAGGAGGAGGACCAGCTGCGATGAGGAAAATGGGGGAAATGAGGAGGACCAGCTGCGATGAGGAAAATGGGGTCGAACGACTCGACCGGCAAGGAAAAGCGGATGCGCCGGGGGCGGTGGGCGGGTCCCACGAAAGCACGTGGCAGCCAGTTGACGCGTGTGCAAGTCGAGAGCGCCGTCACGATCCAGCGTCGCACAAACCAAACACTAGAAAAATTGCACCGAGTGCTGTTGGATGGCTATATGCGTCCTAGCGTTGATTAAAAAAATTCGGATGAACACCGATTATTTTATTACTTGATGTTATTTTTACATTATCAAATGTAATAATTAAGAGTGAATGAAATATTGAAAATCTACTCCTAATGGATTAATTTATTGCTTAATGTTGTTTTATCAGTTGGTAGGATTGCGTCCACTATTGTTTTGTCCGCTTTTGTCTCGTCCTATTTTTTTCGACCCACCTCCGCCACCGCCCCTTCATATTGGTTTTGTACCCTTCCAATAAAAACTTTCATAATCTTTTCAACTTTCCTAACTAGCCACGTTACAAACCGGAAGGAACCAATGGCACATTACCAAACAATAAAATCCAGTTTTCTGCTAATTAGTTCCAAATCTCAACTTTCCTAACACAATGATCCGTACTTTCTTAACAATTAAATCATTACTATTAAAGGAGAGTCCGTGCTGATGATTTGAGTTTGTTCCTATCCATCCCAGAAAATCGCCATTCAACTTACTGTGTTTTTGTATGGAAAATATGCTAGATAAATAGGACGTGATCTCTCTTTTTTAATCAAATTAGGACGTGGTCTGATTTGATTGCACACGATGCGACATCATAAAAGGACCGTTGCACGCATTCCCCGCCAGACTTTACAGCGCCTTCCATCCTCCATGTCTACTACCACACCACGCAATACCTTCTCCCATTCTCTAGCGATTCCGCATTCCTGCAACACCAACAGGCTCGCCGCCTCCCGGCCGCTGGTCCTCCATCATAGTCTTCGACCCCTCCCCGCACCCCGCCAGCGCGACACCCGCTGCCCCGCTTGCACATGTCGGCTTTGCTCAACGTCTATGCTTATCCCACGGCGGAGCTCGCCCCGTCGTTGTCGGTGCCATGGTCATCTTTCACATGGAACCACCTCCGTCGCTGTCCGCCAGCGTCGACGACGAGCACAGCCCCGGGTACTCAGAGGCTACGCGAGGGCGATGCCAAAGAGTCCCGGTTTGTTCCTTGGTCGCCACCCTTCCCATGCGAGGGAAAGATTGCATGAAAAACAAAGAAGGCAACAAGGAGAAAGGAAATAGATGCTAATTGCATGAAAAACAGAGAAGGAAGGACAAAGGAAAGAGAGAGAATGGATGCTAATTATATGTCTCAATATTTGGTGCTCATAGGATAGGATGTGCGTGTGTGCGTTCATAGAAAAGTGTATGCGCGTATATATGAGCGCTTTCGTCTATATTGTGTTAAAAAAATATTTGGTGAGGAGCTAATTAAAGGAAACAGCTTGCTGGTGTCGAATCTACACTTCTCTTGCTCTAAGCGCGGTAGCCATGAGGCCAATTAAAAAATAGTTTCTATGTACTGCACGAAAATGAACGTGTAACATTATCTTATACTTCCTCTGTTTTTATCTACTTCGTGTATTGGCCGGCTATTTCATGGGCTACAACACATCCATCCAATCCTTATCGCCCATTGAGGCTGTAGTCGCCTATCGCCTGTCCTATTTGATGCGGTCGGGGTTCATCTTTTGTAGGCCATTGTCCCAATTGAGTCGGCGCACCGATCGTCTCCGGACCACCGCCTTCACAGGTCAGGGCAGCCAGCAACTCCTCCATACGCGTCTCAGGCCTCAAGAGGCAGCCATGGCATCTCCTGCCACCGAGTCCGAGTCAATCTAATGTCCATCTGTCGTTGTAGCGCTGCCCGACTCCGTCTTCGTCTAGAAGGAGCCCGATGTCGGCAAGATTCTTATATACCATGGGCTCATGTAAAATGTACATGAACAACATCCTTGCATTAATTGGTTGACCTTACATGCATGCAGATTAAGATGACGGTGGACCAATCTATTAGACTACTATGTCTTTTTTCCACTTTCGACTGATCAAAATTGCACAGGATGTAGGAACATGGTCGGTCGTCAAGGGCTCTGAGGTGCGATCCATCAACATGCTTTACTAAAGCAGCAGGGCAAGGAAGCGGTTAGTCAAGTAAAATTCTCATATTAACAAGATCTGCTACGCTATCATTGAACTGCAGCAACTCATTAACATAAAAAAAAGTAGCTATTTTGATCGGTGTATTTTCTGTTACCTTTGCATCCAGTCATCTATATGTTTCTAATGGCAATGTGACTACAGTTTGATAGTGCCCAGTATGATCATGGCAAGCTCAATATGACCGTCTTTTTACTATATACTCCAAATCAACAAGGAAGACCTCACGATTTCCACCACATGCCGCATGACGCAAACCCGCCGCGCTAAAACCGCTGGCACCCGTCACCAACACACGAGGAAGATGACTCACTCTTCACCGTTTACTCTGTAGCGACGCACCTGCGTTGTGCTTATGATGAAAAGCACATCGTCGTGGGATTGATCAGGTTCGTCGTGAATAGATGGACAGTATGAGCATCATTAAATGGGTAGCTAGGAGCGTTCAAGGATTTCTCCCGTTGCAACGCACGGGCACTTTTCCTAGTCTAAACTAAATTAGTTTAGACCTAATTAAACTAGGCCGGCCACACACGGCTGTGGCCTGTGGCACAGCCCACGCGCACACACACAATGCTAGGGAGTAACTCTATTCCTTTTAACACAAGATAGCATTTTGTGATTTTTGTAAGATTTAATCCATGCATTATCTAAAGCAGGTCCAATGGAACAAAATGAGGCTTGTTACGTCTACTTTCCGTTCATATAATTTTTACCCATGTTAGGACTTGTCTTATCACTGTTTAGTGGCAGTTTAGAAGGCTAGTCATTGTCGAAATACAAAAGCTAGCTACTGCTACAGTAACTGAATGTTACTGTAGCCGTGTAGTATAGCAGACAGCGGCTGCGGGAGCAGCGAAGCAAGCGGCATGCACACGGCTGCGCATGCTGGGCGCAGGGTGGGACGGACGCGAGGCGTGGGCGGCCGCGGCGCGAGCAGTGGCACGGGGTGAGCGCGGCCACGGCTCCGGCGGCGACCAGAGCAGACTGCAGCAACGCAGCGGCAGTAGGCAACAGTGGGCGGGCGCGGGGCGTCAGATTTGGGCCGTGGAAGAGGCGCTGCAGGGCGCGTACTGCAGCGTGGACGCAGGGGCGGACGGTATGCGAGCGCGTGCGGGAGGAGAGCTCCGGCCACGGCGGACTGCGGAGCCGAAGCTCGCGGGTAACGGTGCTACGGCGACTACGGCGGCGAGGGAAAGGGGGAACGGGGTGGTGCTCACCGAGCAGGCGCAAGGAGGCCCATCGAGTGGCTTAGGAGCAGCAGAGGTGGCTGGCGTCGTCGTGGTTCCTCGGCGACCCGAGGAGAAAGAAGCTTCCATCCGGCGCTGCAGCGTGAGGAGCCCCAACGGGTGGCACCAGTTGATGCAGAGGAGGACGACGAAGCGGACGGACGCGGTCCTAGGCGTGTGGGGAGGCATGGTGGCCGCGGTAGGACGAGATGGCCGGCGACGCGGGTGCACGACGAGGTGGATCTGGACCGCGAAGGAGTGACGAGGGAGAGAGGGGGCGTGGGAAAAATATCTGCGCAGGGGGAGTGGAGCTGACGAGGCCGAGAGGGGGGAGGTGTTAGATCCCAACTATGATATGAGTTACAGAACAGGGGAATAATGCAATTGGAACTGAATTTAACTCCCAATCACGGAGACCCAGCTATGAATTTGGGATTTCTACAGCAGTAGCTAGATAAACTAGGGTTTGATAGTCTGGGGATACAATGATTGAATGGTTCTCAGTGATGCGCACGCAGGCGCCTTATAGTCCAGCACCGAGCTGGAAAGCGAGGTGAAAAGAAAGGTAAAAGGGCAGCCGCAATAACTGAAGAAAGGCAGTGCTTGGTGCTGCATCGACCGTCCATCTCGCTCCGCCATCTCAGCCGTCGGATCTTCATAACTGTGGCTGAACCGACACACTGCATATAACTGAATTTACAATGGTGTTGACTCAGAGGGTGCAGGTTGCTGACAATACTCCCCACTGAAGATCAGACTTGTCCTCAAGTGTGTTTGTTAGGGAACCAACTTTTGATGGTGCTTGCAAAAAATGCTGGAAAAACTTGCTTCATGAAGTTGGCGTCCTCCCAAGTTGCTTCGTCAGGCTTGAGGTTCTCCCATTCAACTAGCCACTGAGTTACAAGGACACTCTTGCGCGGCAGGGAACGTGTCTCTAGAACTGCTAGAGGTTCTGTTTTGATTTTGCCATCAGGTCCAACAAGTGGTAGATCTGCCGAGGGAATGGCATGGGTGCCCAGGTGCTTTTTGAGTTGGCTGGCGTGGAAAACAGGGTGAATGCCCATGTTGTGTGGCAATTGGAGTTTATAAGCCACATGACCAATCCTTTCCAGAATTCTGTATGGTCCATAAAACTTTGTGGTGAGTTTGATTGCTTGTCTAAGACCAAAAGCAGCCATTCTGTATGGTTGCATACGTAGGTAAACCATGTCTCCTACTTCAAAGTGCCTCTCGAGTCGTTTCATGTCCGCATACTTTTTCATCCTGTCTTGAGCTTGAGCCAGATTGGTCTTGAGCTGGGATAGTATTTCTTGTTTTTCAGCTAGAAAATCCCTTGCTTCACTGTCAACAGGGCCTGGTATGGCTACTTCACTTATCAGGGGGGTGGGTAGCCATAGAGGGCTTGGAAGGGTGTAAACTTGGTAGCTGTGTGGTAGGTTGTGTTATACCACCACTCAGCTAGTGGCAGCCAAGAGCACCACTTCTTTGGTTCTTGAAATGCCATGCACCGGAGATAATTCTCAAGACACTGATTCACTCGTTCGGTCTGGCCATCACTCTGAGGGTGATAGGCAGTGCTGAGTCTCAATTTGACTTTCATAGCTTTGAAAATTCCTTGCCACATGTTGCCTGTGAAGATTCTATCTCGATCTGTGACAATACTGATTGGAGGGCCATGTAGTTTCAATACATTGTCGATAAATGCTTGAGCAACCGTGTGCACAGTGTAAGGGTGTTGAAGGGGGATGAAGTGGCCATATTTGGTGTATCTGTCCACTACTACAAGTATTACCTCCTTCCCATTGGATTTTGGCAGGCCTTCAATAAAATCCATAGTGAGGTGTGTCCAGGCCATGTTTGGGAGGGGTAATGGATCTAGCAGTCCAGGGTAATGGCAATGTTCAGTTTTGGCCCTTTGACAAACAGCACATTCAGTGATAAATTTTTCCACATCTTTCTTCATGCCATGCCAGTAAAAGATTCTCTTTATTCGTTGGTAATTGGCTACAATCCCCGAATGCCCCCCTACTGCAGATGCATGGAGTGACTCTATTAGTTGTTGTCTTAATTCCACATTATTTCCAATGTATATTCTGCCCTTATATCTTAACACTCCTGCTGTGAGAGTGTAGTGTTGTTCTGCATTTGGCTTGATCAGTAGTTTCTGTAAGAGGTCTTGACAATGGGGATCTTGGAGATAACTGGACTCTACAGACTCAACCCAGGTGGGTGTTACCACAGTAATTGCCATGATACTTTGATCTCTTCTGCTAAGGGCATCTGCAACTCTATTGTCTTTTCCCTTTCTATACTCAATGTTGTAGTTGAACTCCAGGAGTTTGAGTAGTAACTTATGTTGTACCCCTTCAGAGACTTTTTGTTCAGTAATAAACTTGAGGCTTTTCTGATCCGTCCTGATAAGGAGCTCGTTGCCAACAAAATAATGTCTCCATTTTTTGAGGGCCTCCAGAATTGCCAATGCCTCTTTTTCATAAGTTGACAGTGTTGAGGATCTGGGGCCTATGGATTTGCTGTAGTAAGCAAGAGGCCTTCCTTGCTATATAAGCACAGCTCCTAGCCCTGTTCCGCTAGCATCAGTCTCTAAGGTGAAGGGGAGGGCAAAGTTTGGCAGTGCCAGAACAGGGGCAGTTGTGAGGCTTTGCTTAACTTTGTTAAAAGCTGCAGTTTGTTCCTCAGTCCAGTGAAAAGCTTCTTTCTTGAGCAAGTCATGAAGTGGTCTGCAGATGACCCCATAAGACTGCACAAATCTCCTGTAGTAGCCTGTGAGGCCAAGGAAGCTTCTTAATTGGGTAATGTTTTGTGGAATAGGCCATTGAGCTACAGCTTTGATCTTCTGTGGGTCTGTTTGCAGACCTTTTCCAGAGATTATGTGTCCCAAGTATTCTACTTGAGGAGCAGCAAAGATGCACTTACTGAATTTTGCATATAACTGTTGTGCTCGGAGTGTTTGCAGTACTAGCTTCAAGTGTTCCAAGTGCTCTGCCAAACTCCTGTTGTATATTAAGATATCATCAAAGAAGACAAGTACAAACTTCCTGAGATATTTGGCAAGAACTTTGTTCATGAGTGATTGAAATGTAGCTGGTGCATTAGTAAGACCAAAAGGCATTACTAAGTACTCAAAATGCCCAAAGTAAGTCCTGAATGCTGTTTTGTGCACATCTTCTGTCTTCATTCTCACTTGGTGGTAGCCAGCTCTCAGGTCAAGTTTTGTGAAATATTCTGCTCCATTCAGTTCATCAAATAGGTCCTCTATGACAGGGATGGGAAACTTGTTCTTGACTATTTGGGCATTCAGTTTTCTGTAGTCGATGCACAGTCTCCAACTTCCATCTTTCTTTTTGACCAGGATGGCAGGTGCTGCATATGGGCTTTCACTGTGTCTTATAACAGAGATGTCCAGTAGCTCTTGAATCTACTTTTCCATTTCAGCTTTTTGTTGGTGAGGCACTCGATAAGGCCTAACTGTTGGTGGTTCAGTACCTACTTTTAGCGGAATGGCATGATCACATTCTCTAGGAGGTGGCATGCCTTTAGGATCTTGGAAAACATCCTTGTACTCGGTTAAGAGGTCTTCTATCTCCTTGCAAGGTTGTGCAATTTCAGGTTTTTCTAGAGAGACAAGAATTAGGCAGTAACCCGAAGCTCCAATAGCAGAAAGTTTTTCCATCCTGTGTACTGAGATTAAGGGTACTTGCTCTTTTCTATTATTGTCCCTCAGTGTGACCTTTGTTTTGCCTTGTAAAATCACTTGCATTTTCCTCTTAACAAAGTCCATAGTAATGGGACTATGGGTTTCCAGCCAGTCACAGCCTAATATGATGTCATAGCCTTTGAGAGGGAGCACTTTAAATGAGTTACTGAACTTGTGTCCTTGGATAGTGTAGGGAGTGTTGACCACATGGGAACCAGATTGGAGTGTACCTCCTCCTGCTACTTGTACTATTTCCAAGGGGTTGCTGACAGTATGACAAGTAGTTTTCACTGTGAAATTCATGTCTATGAATGTGTGAGAGCTGCCTGAGTCCACCAAGGCTATTCCACATTTGCCCCCAATGTTGACTTTAAGGGAGAATGTGGCAGAATTCTTCTTTTTTCCTACAGCTTGAGAGGAAATGTGCATGCATTGTTCATCTTCAGTTGGAGTAGTTGCTGGTGCGGTGTTGTCTTCAGGTTGGTCCTGTCCTTGCAACATTTCATCAGGTGACTCTTCAGTATGCTCTTCAGTGGCCATGAGGTTAAGTGTCTTATATTGTGCGCATTTGTGGCCAAAGAACCACTTGCCTCCACAATATCTGCAAGTGCCAGGCTCTCTGAATTTCTGTTCAGGTTTAGTTGTCTTGTCCTCTCCTTCCCTCCTCTGTGGTGTCTCATTTTGCTTATATTTATTGGGAAAATGAGCAGAGCTGTTTGTCTTCGCATACCCACTATTGGGTGTATATCTTTTCTGGTTTGCTTGGGCTTGAACTCCCATTTCCATGTCCCTGGCATTTTCTACTGCATCATACAGTGTAATTGGTTTAAAGGGCTTCAGGTAGTGTTTGATTTCAGGTCTTAACCCATTGATGTAGCACTTGACATAGTATCCTTCAGCAGCTCCAGGATTCTCTTTTTTGTATGCAGCCATTCTTTCCTTGAATTTATCAGTATAGGCAGCAACTGAATCAGCTCCCTGTTTGAAGGAGTTGAAATTTTCCACTATCTCATAAGAGCTATCTCCAGAAAATCGTTTAAGGACTGCTGCACAGAACTAGTCCCATGTCAAGTTTTCCTGAAGAATGCCAGAGTTTCTTAACCAAGTATCATCTCTACCAGTGAGATACATCTGGGCATAGTCCCATTTTGCTTCTTCTGGTACATGGACCATAGAAAAGAATTTCTCTGTCATCCGAAGCCATTCCATTGGATTTGTACCATCAAATCTAGGGAATTCTATTCTAGGAGCTTTGGCAATTGATCTGTAGAAGTGGGCATCTCTGTCTTGACCTCTGTTATTGTCATAGTGTCTGTCAAAGTGCCTGACTTGCTCAGGGTTTTGCTGGAACTGGTGTTGCTCTCTGTTTTGTGGAGGGGGGGCTTGCATGTACTGTGGCTCTGGTGGATAGTAATGGTGGTATTCATATGGGACTTGTTCAGGGGGATAATAGTGTGGAGGAGGGGGTGGTGAGGGTCTGATTGGGTAAAACTGATGTTGTGGGACATGACGCTGATTTGGGTAGTACTCCTGATGCTGATATGCAGGTGGGTAGTATATTTGTTGCTGTTGAGCTTGAGAATAATCAGGATTGTCATTATACTGCCCTTGCATGGTGTAATTGACTTGGGGATATTGTGTGTATGGTTGCTGATCCATGTATTGTTGCCGCTGCTCTTCTGCCCAACCAAAGTTGAGCGCTTGTTCCTGCCCTCGGCGTCTCCAAACTGGTGTCCCCCTGTTCAACAGAGGCGATGTATTTGCCTGGGTCCTGTTAACTTGGCCAGGCTGTTGGGGAGGCGGTTGTTGCTGCTGTTGTGGTTGGACTTGGCACTGCTGTTGCTGCCCTGGTCTCGCCTCTTCTGCTGTTGTTACTCTGGGACGCGGGGAAGTGTCCAACTTCTCCTCCATCCGCAACATCAATTCTTCCAGCCGTGTGAGCTGCTTCTTGACATCAGTAACCTCTGTGCGCACGCTCTCCACCTCGGTATGGAGGCCGTCGACCTTGCCGTCTAGCTGCTCCATGTCCAGCTTCATCTCTGCAACTTCGGCGGCATCCCCTTGTCCTCGCCCTTCGATTTCGCCATGGAACGAGATCCGGCTCCGGAATTCTACCACAAGGACGAGCCTTGGAACCCTCGCGAGATCTCGGCTCCCTGCCGCCACCAGCGCTCCTCGCCGCCGAAGGCACACGAGCCGACCTTGGTCACGGGATTTTACTACCAGGAGAGGATCTCGCCGGCAACCGCACCTAGCTGTCGACTTGTGCCCGAACTGGTCTACCGCCGCCATTCGCCTCCTTTCCTCACGCCGCCTCCGCGCCGCCGAGGACCGATGACATCTGATACCAATTTGTTAGATCCCAACTATGATATGAGTTACAGAACAGGGGAATAATGCAATTGGAACTGAATTTAACTCCCAATCACGGAGACCCAGCTATGAATTTGGGATTTCTACAGCAGTAGCTAGATAAACTAGGGTTTGATAGTTTGGGGATACAATGATTGAATGGTTCTCAGTGATGCGCATGCAGGCGCCTTATAGTCCAGCACCAAGCTGGAAAGCGAGGTGAAAAGAAAGGTAAAAGGGCAGCGACAATAACTGAAGAAAGGCAGTGCTTGGTGTTGCATCGACCGTCCATCTCGCTCCGCCATCTCAGCCGTCGGATCTTCATAACTGTGGTTCAACCGACACACTGCATATAACTGAACTTACAATGGTGTTGACTCAGAGGATACAGGTTGCTGACAGGAGGGCGCCTGCCTTATCCCCTCACCGACGCCGGCGAGGTGGTTCGGCGGGGCGTCGCTCCTGTTGCGACCGTGCCAGGGGAACAGGGGGAGTAGGCGACCAGTGGGGGCTAGGTGGGCCAGCTGGCTGAGCTGGACCGAGGCCCAGGGGCTTATCTTATTTATTTAACCTTTTGGATCTCTTGTCTTTTTTTAATTACACTAGCAAAAAGGCCCGTGCGTTGCAACGGAAAAATGCCACACACCTTAGCCTTGATAATAATGCCTCAAGACATTCCCTCTCAGTATCACGAGCTTCTATCTGGCGGCGCCCATGAGTGGAGAGCATAGGTGACAAGCAACAATTGGATCACCAATGAAGATGTGGCGGTATGTCGTGCACTATACACATCTTGTATTTGTCCTCCATAGGAGGATCGCATAACGTTCGCCCATCTGCTGCTACCGCTGCAGCCAACCCACACATCTTCCGATTGCTACCACGACCACCAAACACAGGGAAGATGTAGAAAAATTATTGTCATATTAATGGTCAACCAAGCACATCTAGTTTAGAGTAGCATCATAGGGAAATTTACTCAAGCGTGGAGTTTCTAATCTTGTGGATGAACAGTGAATTTGAAAACAAATAGCAAAAAATTCAAAAATTCTGATTTTTTTTTAGTAAACTTTAAAGAATGTTTAGACTGCAAAAAAAATTATCAAGAAATCACATTGGTGCAAAGGCGTGATAAAAAAAATCGATGCTCTGCTCAACCAAGCACATCTTGTACAAATGCAGCAAAAGTTTAGAGTAGCATCATAGGGAAATTTACTCAGATGTGGAGTTTCTAATCTCGAGCTCAAATGCTCTTGGCTGAACTGTGAATTAAAAAATACATTTTTCCATAAAATCTGATTTTTTTTGTCATAAACTTTAAAGAATGTTTAAATGCAAGAAAAAAATCATTTCGGAATCATCGGTACATGGCGTGATAAAAAAAACAAAATTGATGTTTTGAAAATGTTACTTTCAAACGCATTTTGGTGCTCTGAATTTTTTTTATATGACTTGCTCCATTGTAATTTTGTTATGAAAATTTGCGTGCCCTTCAAACATTTCATAAAGTTTACCAAAAAAATTATATCAGATTTGTTTTTTCTTTTTTTTTTGAATTTACTGTTCATACTTCATAGTAGGTGGTAGATCATATGCAGTTATTCTAAATGTGCGTATACACTTGTCCGATCATATCATGCATGAGTGGCATTAGTTGGAAATCAGTCCATTCTATAGTTCGTCAAAGCTGAGACAAATGTAGGAAGGCAAGTAGCTTAGGGGGAGGTGCTCGGCCTCAATGGCCTGCCATACTCGTCTGTCGGCGCTACACCGAGGTCCACGCACGCCGTCATGCCGTCAGTCGGAGTTCGAGCAAACCGCAGCAACCGCGCTGCTCCTGCTCATTGAGTTGTTGGCTGGTTCCATCGCACCCGTGTGGAGCTGTAGTGGTGTGGCTACGGACTCTTGGCCTCGGCCGTTGTTGACGTTAGCCTCGGCCTCGGCGTCGTTCTTCTTCCATCCATGGCGCCAAAGCCAAGCATGTTCCTGCTTCTCTCCTCTTCTCTTCACTTCCCCATGTTCCTGTTCCTCCTCTTCACTTCCCCACGAGCCCCTGTTCTTTGTTCTTTCTATCACACGCATCCATACACCACCGAGGCCCACATCTCAGCCTGTTTTCTTTATTTTCGAGCCTGCTTGTTTTCTTGTATAACTCAGACCTACATAAATTGATGCTCTTTAATGCAAAGGGACGATGTGGGACTATATTTAATTGTGTAGGTAATCAGTATCGTCATACGGAAAGAAAGATCGTGTGTTTGAAACCCCAAACCATTAGCAACTATTTTTTATGCGCAGCTTGGCCCAACTTGGCCCACCACGAAAATCAAAAACTGCAACCCACGCAGGGACAGTTGACGGGACGAAACGTAGATGACGGCCCCCAAATTAGTACCACCTCGTTTATGTTACAATTTTATCTATACAAATCGTAAAAGCATATTATGACATGAGAAGAAAGCGTATTGTGACGGTGAACCCACGGAGTCAATCCGTATTTTATTATTAGGAAAAGATTTCTATTTTCCTTTTAGTTTCATTTTATTTATTTATTTTAGTTTTGTAAAAAATAATTTTTAGCATCTAGATTAGTAGTAATAATTAGGCCACTGCCACAAAAGTTTAACACTACAATAAAATAGATTTGTATTTGTTTTATTATTAAAGGCATTTAATAATTGCTTTTAGCCCCTGTTTTAATTAGTTAAGGGCATTAAACCACTTCGCAAAGATGTTGGTTCACAGCCATAATTAGTTGTGCAATATTTGCCACACTCCGAACATTTTAGTTTTGATATTTGAAAGCTTTTGTTGTTTGCCAAAAATTCAAATTTGAATTCGAATTGTTTTGAACTAATGCGAGATTAGCGACAGTAACGGAGGTGACGTGGCGTCATTAGCAGAGGTTATTGTAGCTTGATTATCTGGGCATCACAGAACCCCCTCAGTGGACCCCCGAAATCCCTTCGGTGCCTCCAGTACAATACCGACATGGCCGCGAACATTTCCGGTAGCCAAAACAGGACTACCGATATATAAAACTTTACCTCGGACTAAACTATTTTGGTCGATTTTTTTAAAGAAGTCAACATGTGTATTTCTTTTCGTGGAATTCTTTTTCAAGTACAATGGAAAGTAAAGTTTATTTCAAAAATATTTTCAATTTTTTTGATGTAAATACTAAAAAAAATCCGTGTAGGGTGTATATACACCCATGGACCAATGGTTCCTTTCCGATCTAAAAGTGGCTATATATACAATACAATTATATATGGGTAGATGAAATAGTGGGAAACCCCCCTCAAATAATAGTAGAAAAACATGAAGCCCCAACGCATGATACTAGTATAGCAATGATTCATAAAGGCGGATAACACCGCATGAAAGGCGTGCAAAATGAGTACCCCGAATGGGGATTACAACTGCAACATATTTTTTTTCCACTATAGCATAATGAGAACACATAAGGACCCATTTATCAAACCTCAAAGAAAAAATCCGCCGCAGAAATGTGCGGGCATGACAGTAGTTTTCGCATATAGTGCATTCGAAATCTGTAAAGGAAAAAAATATACTCCCTCCGTCCCATAATATAAGAACGTTTTTTACACAACACTAATGTCAGAAATGTTGTTATATTATGGGATGGAGTAATAATAAAGAAAATTGGAAAAGGGAGTTGGCATTGGGGGCAGTTAAGTTCGGTGAGCAAAGTCCAACTGGGCTACGGCTGGAGGAGTAGAACCCAGCAGCACAAGGCCGTCGTCGACGGCCTGCCCGTGGAACAGACGTACGCCTTTTCTTTTTATAATTTTCTGATGAAATATTTTGTTGAGTGAAATAACCCTAAGATGTATGTCACTCAGGCCCACCGAACAAACACCCATGCCAACTCCTTTAGCCCTCCGAGGCTGGAGTTACAAGTGTGCGCCACCACGCCCGGCAGCTGTGACGGACGGTTGGTGGTACGTATATATGCAGGTGCACGTCGTGCTCAGCCAGCAGTGTGGTACTATCTCTACGGGCTACAATGCATACAAATAAATCACACAAATGTTCATATCCAAGGTCAAATCTTATTCCTCATACATCCGAGCATATTAGGACATTAAGCAAGCTCCACAAAATTTAACCGTCTGGATAGTCCCTCCCGGGCTACAATGCATACAAATAAATCACACAAATGGTCATATCCAAGGTCAAATCTTATTCGAATATGCTCGAATAAATGCGACGGCGGCGGCGACGGGCGTGTTCCTCGCGACGGCAGCGGCGGGCTTGTCCCTTGCGGCGGTGGTGGCAGCTCGGCTGCGTGGGGGAGGTGAAGCAGCGGCGGCAGCGGCCGCGTGGTCGAAGGGAAGGGGCGCCTAGGGTTCCTCCTTCCCCAACCCCAACCAGCTCTGCAGGAACCGACGCCCCAAGCTCGCCAACGAGATCTCGCTCTCACCGTCAACACCAGAAAAAGCTTCAACCCGTAAGACTGATCTCCTCTCTGTCCTTGCCTCCTTCCCTGTGTCTCTCCATTAATTTCCTTGGAGTACTTGATGGCTAGATCATGCACTTCAAGTGTTTGTGAAAATGTGTAAGTAAAATATACATGTAGCTTACCGTTTGTGATTTGGAAACTGGCTTGGCCTACCATGTAGAGTTCGGTTGTGTGATTTGAATATAATGTCAATATTGGCTTGGTTCGGTTGATGTGTTGTGTAGAATAATGGCAATACTGAGAGTTAGATTATCCTGAGAGTTAGATTATACTCTATAATTTTATTCTGTGATGACTATCTTCAAATACTGTTCTGTGAAGACTGTCTTTGTATAATGTTGTAGTATAATATTTGAAGACTGTCTTTGTATACAATTCTAGTATAAAATTATGGAGTTCCATGGCTGCTGTTGTTGTGATATTATATTTTAGTATAATGTTACTACATATAAAATAATTACATAAGCAAGCTGCGTGTTTAGTTTGATAAAGTGCAAGTTTTCTTTTGAAAATACAGTGGCAATGTGACATATATATGGGGTACTGTAGGATTGTTATTTTGATAAATATAAGGCTGATTTAACCGAAATTCAGTAGATCAATTAGTTTATCATGTCGGGTGGACTGGTTGAAAATGATTGACATATCTAGCCTGATTCCTTTCGTGATTGAGGTGTTTACCGGCAGATATAATGATTTGTAGCTAATGTGGTTATGTTGTTATATTTTACATTTCTGGTACTTTGGTTCACTTGTAGAGTGCTTGTGCAGGAAAATATATAGTATGGATAAGAGTTGGATGAGGTTGCCTGATAGGTTTTCAAGTGATTACATTTCAGGGGTGAATGCATTCATTGATTTTGCTTGTCAACATAACAGCGGCAATGATAAGATGCGTTGCCCTTGTGAAACTTGTATGAATATAAGTCAGCAGAGTGTTAGTCAAGTTCGAACCCATTTGTTATTGTATGGTATACAAACTTCGTACACAAAATGGATATTCCATGGAGAACAAGTTAGCAATGATGAAGACCAAGTTGATGAGTCACTTGAAAATGAGGAAGATCTTGATGATTTTGATGGATTTGATATGGTCCAAGATCTGCTAGGAGATATCCATAGAGCCACGGTTGGGGTTGACGAGCAAGAGAACCATAATCCTGCTGGAGGTAGCATTCCGGAGCCCAATGAGTCATCGACCAGATTTGACGGCTTGCTGAGAAGTGCACAACGTGAGCTATACCCGGGCTGCAAAGGCCACTCGGTGCTATCCTTTGTTTTAAAGCTAGATCATCTCCAGGGCTTCAAATACGGAAAACACCCTGGAAATAAGAAAAGAAAGGCATCTTCAAAGGACATGCCAGGGAAAAATTTCACAAAGATGAGCATCTTGTTTGAGCTACCATATTGGAAGGATCTGAAATTGCCACACAATCTTGATGCCATGCACATTGAAAAGAACATTTGTGAGAGCTTATTTGGGACTTTATTAAACATAGATGGCAAGTCCAAGGACACACTTAAGGCCCGCAAGGACTTAGAAGACATGAATATCAGAGCAGATCTACACTTGAATGATACGGGAAGTAGCGTAGAAAAGCATCATGCATGGTACACATTAACCAGAGATGAGAAACTTGAGTTTCTGCAATTCCTATATGTATCTTGTTTTAGGTTATATTAGACTATATATGTCCTGTCTCAGGTTATTTCGAATTATTATTGATACTTATGATTTATTTATGTTGCCACAATATATCTAATTACTATGTAACTCGTGGTTTATTTCTGTTGACGTAGGAAATCTGATTTCCCTATCTTCCTAATATAAACAATCTGGGTATTGTTCCATTCTTTTAATTCTATGGCAGATGGGACCTGGACGAACAGTCCGGCCACCAAGAAATGCCCCGCAATCTCAAGGTCAACATTCTGGGAGTACCTCAGCATCAAAATCCAGGAAGGTACGTGGGATAAATAAGGGAAAGGGCTTGGGGCGTTTGATCAAAAGGGCAGGTCATCCACTAAACTTGACCATCTCCGAAGAGAGAAGACCTATTGGAGAAAATAATGAATTACTTTCCAGAGAGATTGGACTTCTTACACGGTACCATGCACCTATCCAACGTGCCGGGTGGCATAGTCTCACTGAGGATGATAAGGAGCCGTTGTATGAACTTCTAAAGGTATGTAAGATTATCAAACTTTCTAACTTAGAATATGTATAGTTTTAACTTTGAGTTCTTTCTTCGTAGCTTAAGTTCAATCTTGATTTCACCCAAGATCATATCAAAGGCTGTGTGGATCTGCTATTCTCTTCAAGCTACAAAAGTTTCCGTCACAAGTGTTATGAACATTATGTAAAATCTGGTGATGATGCTAGAAGCAATCCATATCCTCCCCTTATTGATAATAGAGTTGGAGACTGGATTTGGCTCTGTGATCATTTTGAAACAGAAGAATTTAAGGTATGGTAATCTTTGAATGGATGTCAACAGAAGGGAACAAAGTCATTTGTAGCGGTTCAACATGAATTAGTAAGTCACTATTACTTATCTTTATCTTGTGTCACAATTGTGGTGAAAGCAGAATATCAAAACTTGTAGCTGTCTTATTATATTCATGTCTTTTGACTTTGAATCTTGTATTATCAGAATTGTGGCGATATCAGACTATACAAGGAGTGTTACTCTAGTGATAAGAAGGGATGGGCATCAGAAGATGCCAGGAATAAACATGTAAGTACCATGTAACAAATTAATTTCTGTTGAGAGAGATTAAGCAATGGGAATACTTAGATACAAATGAGAACTAGAGAGCAAGAAATGGTTCTTGTACTTTTAAGTAGTAGTGATGGCAGAACTAGATGATGCACTATTATTAGGAAGATGTGCATGATATAGGTACAAATAATTATTAATGCAGGAAGAAATGTTGCAGAAGCAAAAGGAACCTATAGAGGAGGGTGAAGTACCTTTAACAGAGCAACAGATTTGCGAGCATGTGCTAGGTAAGGCATATGGTTACGTCAGAGGTCGGGGTCATGGACCAAAACCAAATAGAAGGGCTTACCCAAGCGCATCAAGCTCAACTCAGCATGTAGTGGAAGAATTGGCCTCTACAAAGGAGATTGTTGCTACGCAGCAAACTCAAATTGAGGCTCAACAATCTCAACTTGAAGCTCAACAGAAGAAGATCGATTGGCTACAAAGTGTCGTGTCTAACTTGGTTGGCATTTCACCTCCTATGGACGGCACTAGTGCAACAGGGCTAGGTTTCACAACTGAGCGGCCAATGCCATCTGACGGAATAGGTATGCAACACATCAATCTCAACTATTTTTGGCATTTTTTATTCACTGAAAATACATGTAGCATATTGCCTTTTATAAAGCATTCCAATTTCTGCCACAGGTTCACTGATGTCTAACACTGTAGAAAGGATGTCAAGTTTTCCAAGATCATTTGCAAGGTAATGTTATTTTTCCCATGCTCTGGTATTTTAGATGATGCCTCCTACACCTGCAGCTTGCTTAGATATAGCAGTGTACTTGGTATCGAGATCTTCTAATCAAGATAGTTCTTGCTAATAATTCTGTAACAGAAAATGAAGATACTCATCATGAATATATGGACTTACAAATTCCAATGTATAGCTAGTAATACATGTATACATTTTCAACAGTCATTTGAGGCCAGGATATAGACCTGCTCCAACTTCTTCTGATGGCAATGGTATGATCAGTTTGCCTCTGCTTCAAACAATCAAAATACTATGTGATTTGGCAAATTTCTTCATGATCTTAATCTTGATGGTTCAAATTTGTGAATCACAGGCTCTCTGGTGTCGGATGGAGGGTCCAAGTATTCATGATCAGGTTGCTAGCTTTATTTTATGTTGTTTACCTCACCAACCAAACACGCTCCTGCAGTGCTTTCCCCTAGCCGACACGATTCAATGCTGCACTTTCCCTGCTTTTCGTGCCTGCTACCACATCTCAAGAAAGGCACATTGCATTGTCGATTAATTCTCTGCCTTACCTAGTCATTCTATTAGTTAATCCTCGGCACAAGCTTGTCTTTCTCGTCTTGGGCGAATGACACGGCTTGGCACTAGTTAACTTGCCATTTCTTCATTGACGATTAGCTAGCCTTAAACACTACTGGCCTCTGAATTTTTGGGTGTGCCGGTGCACCTAGATCCACCCCGTTGCTTCTTCAAAATGCCAGAT
Organism: Triticum dicoccoides; assembly: GCF_002162155.2. NCBI lineage: Eukaryota > Viridiplantae > Streptophyta > Magnoliopsida > Poales > Poaceae > Triticum > Triticum dicoccoides. Next base: position 681,542,590 of record NC_041386.1, on the reverse strand, counting down.
CAATCTACTTATCTGACTGAATTCTCTTGACCACATTTACTCTCGCTTAGTCGAGTTTTGCCACCACCCATGCACTCTGGTTATTAACACCTGTTTAAGTTAATTTAATGCGCTCATTTTATTTGATTAGTTTGTTGCGACGCTGATAATATTAAGTGTACGTAGATTAGCTCAAGTCTTGGATGTAATCACGTATGCAGTCTGTTTACTTTTGCTAGACCTGACCTGACCATGTTCCTTAATGTTGGTTTCACACGATTCGTTAGTTCATTATCCAGCGACGTCTCTTGGTGGACAATTGGATAGTTATTGGTTTCTAACCCATGGGAGCTGGAGAATAATGTGATTCAGAGTTAGCTATGTACAAATGTATAGTAGAAATTAAAAGTAGGTAGGTGGCAAAGTAGGTAGGTGATTCAGAGTTAGCTACCTACAAATGTATTTCCTGTGTATGTGTGCAGTTTTTCTTCCTGTGATGTTGTTGAGCTTCTGAGCTATGGCAAAGCTGATCAAGTGACTGGCAATTTGGTGTCTCTAGCTTAGTTTATTGGCATGCTTGCACTCTTTCTGATGTTTGTTATGTCTGGTGTTGTTAATGAAATAACATGTGCTCTGGCCACCATTATATAGGAGATGACCTTGGAGGAGCAGCGGAAAGCAATACTCGCGCTAAAGACTGAGAAGAGAAAACTAGTTGGATCTAAAGAAAATTCAGTGTACAAATGCTAAATGTAATGTTTGGATCATATTGGGGTTTACTGATTGGATCATATGTTCAGATCAGTACTAAACGTGGTACTGTACTTTGTAAATGCTAGAGTGGTATTTCCTACTTGCAAAACAAAATTCAGTTTAGCATGTAATGATTGGATCATAAGTTTACAAATGTTGATTATGAACTTCTGAATGTTGATTCTGAACTGCCAAATGTCTAAAATTCTGAGATTTCTTGCATACTGCAAATGTCAGCGTGTGACAATATATTGTACCTATGATATAGTTGCTTTCTCATGCCTGTAGTTACCAAGGTTTACAATTTTTTGGTTACAAAAGATGTCTAGTCTCTAACATGTAGTTGGTCTCTACATTCTTTTAGTCACCAAGCCTTGGCTGGTCACTTGATATCTCTAGCCACTAACCATATACATGGTCGCTGTACATTTTTAGCAACCAAGTCGTCCATGGTCTCTAGATGTCATCAGTCACCAAGTCTCCCTTGGTTCCTAGATACCATTAGTCACCAGATTTGGTTGGTAGCTATTGGTATGACATTTAGTGACCAGGGTTCTCAATGTTGGTCGCTCAATATCTATAGCGACTAGACTATAGCCACCACGAAGCGACCAAGTAGTGTTGGTACCAATAGACCACTAGCCACCAATTTTGTACCTTTAGCAACCGATCACCTTGGTGGCTAAAACTCATGTCTCTAGTAGTGTTCCTCATACATCCGAGCATGTTAGGACATTAAGCAAGCTCCACAAAATTTAACCGTCTGGATAGTCCGGACCCCCCCCCCCACACACACACAAATCCAACCCATATATTATCCCAACATGCGGTCCCAACATGAAAACCCCACCCCACGACGCACACTTACCTTTCTTGTCGGACATTCCACTTACCGCTCGGATTCCCGTCTTAACAGGACATTTCTCGCTAGGTCCCTCGTTATTAACTCTTGAAGCAACCAACAACCCTTCTATCCTAACCAAAAAATTGTACGGCTTGATGAAAATAATATATGGACCGCTCGCTCATGTTGTTTGTTGCAAAGAATCTCGCATGAAATGTTATACATATGTCACATTGGTTCACTATCCTATCTATAATGCCGTGACAGTAGTTTAGAAACTCTCCTAGCACTCCAAATACCGGCAACAAAATCACCAAATATATAGCATCCGCAGCTACCATGAAATAGGACGCTAAACAACATTTGCAGCAAGCAATCAATTTATACACCAAGCACACTGAGCAGAAGCAACAAGCTATCAAGATTTCTTCTACTCACAGAACTGACAAATGTGACTAACTCTGTAAGAAGCTTTGCCTTCAGAACCTAAAAATGGTGTAGTCCCATCACTACTTCAGCCGCTCTCTGATCTCAATAGAAAACATGGAGATCGTCTAAAAAACATAGTACACTTTGGCTGCACTTAAATAAGCTTGCTAAAAAGAAACTTCTCAAGTGACGTAAGAAAAAATACAAGTAACTTCCACTTAACAGTCGCATCATTTGACTTATAGATTTTCAGTTAGCATGGCAACTGAAGTGAGTCTATTGATTAAATTACATAGTTCATTGTTAAATGCTAAACACAGATTTAGAAGAGTTTCCAATGCTCATCTGTCAAATATGCTATTGTATACTTAGAGCATCTCCGGCCGCCCCCCGAGGAGCCTTTTTTCTCTGCCGACGATGCAAAAAGGGCAAAAAATGGCCCAGCCGTGCCCCCCAAGCCCCCCCCCAAACAATTTCAAAAAGGCTCACCCTGTATCCACTGCTAGTAGTGTCTATAAAAGAGCTCTTTTTCCCTACATCGGCGAGTTAATACTTTGATCTCTACCAACTGGAAGCACAGATAACTATATTTAAAAACAGGAACATCTGCTATCTTCATGAGTAAATAAACAGTAAAAAAGTAGATGACTAAACCCAAATATTTTCATGAATGTTACAGGTCATTTTTGTTAATGTGTAAGTACATCAAACATGTTCTAACAAGCAGGAAAATTGTAGAAACATTCAAATGATGAGCAGTTCCTAATTCCTATCATGGAATCACTACATGATGCATTGCACTGAGCACCTTCTGTGTGATATGGAGATGGGCAGAGGCAAAGATCAAGGAATTAAAATTCGAAAAGAATAAATAAGCTATCAGTAAGCCAATAGAAATCGACACAGAAAAAATAAATAAGTTTACTTCAGTAGCCGATAGGGATCGACGCATTTGGAGACATAACTACCACAACAAAGATTCCAGCGTTGTAATAATAGCCTTAGTGCTGAATTATACTCCTTAAAATATGTCTCGGGCATTTTCTTCAAGTACCTTGTAGGCAACAAGAATGACAATGATTCTAGGGAATGAAATTCTCTCGCAAATAATCTGACTTGTATTGTAAATTCACCTAGCTGTATGAAAATCAAAACCAATCATTAAATAGGTTATCCAAAGAATTGATAAACAGACTTTAAGAGCGAAAGTGTTTTAACCTGAACTTCCAAGAAATCATCAGAGCAGAAGTGGCTTCCCTCCCATCAATAAACTTCCAGGTGAACAGGAGAAGCATGACCATAGAGAATCATATCTGAATACCTTAATAGAGAGTCATAACTGTCCTGGCAATAGCACATCTCTTTGTCCCTCCTATATTCTTCAATCACATCAGAATACTAAAATTGACCATATATCGTTTTCAAGAGAACAAAAATGATCGATCAAACAATTGGTCTAATTCAAAAGTTTGTGTCCTTCATTCTCATAATCGTCAGTCTTCTTAACCAACTTCTTCTTGCAATACAACATCTTTCTCCCAGCCCTCAACCCCATCCATCTTCATTCATAACACCATTTTTTAACCCTCTTTTCAAAATCAATCAGGTGAATATTTGAGAGCAGTAATTTGATCTCCCTCCTTATTGATTAGTAGACATAATATAACATTAAATCTTTCCATGTGCAGTTGCTGGCAACCTCTGTCATTTAGTGAAGAGGTGATAGCTGTGGTGTCAGCAAAAAAATTAAAAATAATAACGCATTGATGTATTGCAAGTTTCTTGAGACCAATATAATAGCTTTGAAGATTTCCTACACCAATCCCGGCCTCATGGCATTCCAGACAGCCTATGTAGATGAAGCAAGTGCAACATATCTTGTAAAAGAAAGATATATCAGCTTCACAAAGGTACTCCTGAAAACATCTCAATTAAAAATACACATCTCTCTATGGTTCCACCTTCATCATAATGTTACCATCATATGGAAGAAAGATATATATTACAAATATCATCCATATGTCAGTCAAAGGCTGAACAATTACTATTATGAAATACAAAAATATTAGACGTGATGGAAGATGGTTTCAGAAACACCAACGACACGCACTCGTATTTTAAAGTCTTCATACTATAGAGTTATCTCCCTGCAAGTTATGTGTGCTAAATAATCACAACACTTGGATAGCACCTACACATGCGATTATATATTCAATTCACATAATCAGTTCTTCTGCTTCTATAAATTAAGAATTACATAAAAATAGTACGTGTCTATCTAGTAGTACTCCCTCCGTCCGAAAAAGCTTGTCCCTCAAATGGATATATCTAGCACCAAGTTAGTGCTAGATACATCCATTTAAGGGACAAGCTTGGGACAAGCTTTTTCAGACAAAGGAAGTATAAGATAAGGATTTGAATTGTTGACGCAAGGCCGGTGGAGCCGTGCATGGTCCACTTGCAAAGTGCTTTCGAGCATGGACGTCGTGCACATAGTGCAAAGCTGGCTGAAGGAGTCAATAGATTGGATCCCGGCAAGACTGCACATACTTGACGTCGGCTGACCCTACCTTGATTGATTCCCATGCTGGCAAGGTTGCACACATAGAGGAAGACTCGATGGATTCTTGCCGGCTAGAAACGAACAAAAGCAAGCACGCAGGTGATGCCTATTTCTTTGCAACAGATGTGTGTCGCCTAACGCAATGGGGGAATACAATATGTATATAGTGATTTTACCTCAATAGATATTTTGGTAGCTCCACTCCATTAGTATGAAATTTGTGATGTTGAAAACCTGAAAAAAAAAGGAAAATAATGATCTCAGTGGCAATTGTGTCAGCTGTTGAATAGGTACGACATTTATTTCAGGATTACAACCGTTCTCTCCCATTGAACAATGGCTTGAATTCTTTCAAGAGAGAACCATACAGTAAAAAGCTTCAGAACACAATGTACTCTGAATCAGGTCATATTCAGGCCATATACATCGAGCTTATACTACCAAAAAATATCAGCTAGAAATCTAGCAAGTATCTTCAAGGATCAAGAACATGAAAGAGGAATAATGACGAAAGAATATTGAATCAAGATTTTTTTTACAATGTCATGAACCTGGTGCCAACGGCGTACTCGCAGCGGCCGATGAGCCTTTGGCCACTGCCTACACTGCGCTCGCGCACGCCGCTTCGCTGCTGCCGCAAGCACCGGCCACACTCCCCGCCGCAAGCAGCCAAAATGATGGAACTCCATGCCATCATAAGCCATTCCAGATGTTGAATTAAGGCTAGTACGACATCCCATATTTGAGGATCGCACCCGGAAGATTGCACTTAACACGCCAGTTGAAACCAAGATTAATAATACAGATACAAAGAAAACAAAGATAAGCAGGAATAGGATGTTGATGGCCTGCTCATCTTGGTCCCTCTAGACCCAAAAAGTTCGTTACCTTTGTAGAAAAAAGATTTTTTTTGGTTCCCCTGGTATCTAGCACCAGCGACAATTTCCTATTGTGGCGACACCCCGACATGGCCCTACTTAAGCTCCTTCTCGTTCTTGCTTTGGTTCCGGTCCGGCAAACCATACCATATTCCAAATATTTTTACACTGTAGCATACTAAAAGTTCTCATGTCTTCCAGTACATTATCTTTTGTAGAATCATCATATATAGCTCTTAGTCTATGTCCTCCCAACCTAATGCAAAATGAACAAAATCAGATATCTATACATCAGTACACAACTTAGCATATACTCCCGCCGTCCCATAATATAAGAACATTTTTTAAGCTATATCATGGGAGGGAGTAGTAGACAGAGTATTGTTTCAAATAATGGTCCCTAAGAGTAAGGTTAACATTCCCAACCAGACTTGTGAGCATCTTCGAGCAACATACAAGCCACAGGAGTGTAATTGGATATCACAAGTGTCAAATCAATAGCTGAGCATAGCATCTCTACCTGGACTAATAAAACCAAAATAAATTTTAACATGTCGCCGGTCCTACAACAGTGGTTGATAGTGAATTTGGTAGACACCCATAAATGACAGTTTAGCAGTGTCTCCGACTCTCTATACATTTTGAGTCCCATGTTTTCAGCATTTGATATCTCCTTGGATACAATGAAATTTATGCTTCACAGGAGGATCTGCACAAAATAAATGAAAAACACTTAAGTTTCTCATCCTTGTAAGAAGAGGTAATTCTATCGAGAACTTACTAAGGGCATTCAACCAATTCAATTCATGAAAAGTTGTGTCCGTTGGAGCTTGTTATGCCAACTGAACCATGTTGACCGACCCCAATAAGCATATGCACTCACGTTCTCTACTCACATAACAGAGTTATGTCTGATTCTCCCGTTTGTTGTACTCCCTCCGTTTCTAAATATAAGCTATTTTAGATAATTCAATAGGGACTATATATGGATGTATATAGACATTTTTATTGTGTAGATTCACTCATTTTGCTTCGTATGTGGTCCATATTTAAATATTTAAAAGGTCTTATATTTAGGAACGGAGGGAGTAATTCTTTGTCCCCGTTAGAAATTGATGGCCAGGGATCAAATGAGAAATGAATAGAACCTTGGAGAACAACATCAAATAGACCTTACTCATTCTCAGGTAATTAAAACCAAGGAAGGGTTCCTGTAGGATAACTATATTCACCTTCCAGTCTTTGCATCCATCACAGCCCCAAAATTGATTGACATAACCAGCCAGAGAACGCACCTGCCCTGCTGCCCAAAAAGGAGGAATGCCAGACAGCAGAATGTAGAGTATAACTCCACTCCATATGCAATTATCGGCTCCATATATCCGCTTCAGCACCTCCGGAGCCACATAATAGGCACTCCCAGGAATATCCCTGAACTTCTCATTTGCATTTCCATTATATCCCATTTAATCTTAAGCACTGCATGAGCTTAGTTGCCAGAATTTAATTCAGGTAGCACTACATATACAATTGTAAATTGTAGAGACAACATGAACTAAGGGGAATGGTTGAGGTTTCTTCCCTTGTCCCTTCTCAAATAGTATGTTCAGTTAACCAATTAATTACTCACCGGCTTGAAGGAGACGGAGAGGCTGAAATCAGTGGGCTTGAAAAAACACATACGTGTACAGTTGTCCAACAAGTTGACTGAAACATGCATCACAATACATCGTCAATGGTTTTCTCCTTGCTTCATCTTAACCAACAGGCAGCACAATACATCATCAATGAAATGAGATTTCAACTCTCCAAGAACGCTACTTAACGAGTTTAAGAGGTTTCGGCCAAGCATTGACTGAAACTGTTTCCGAGAAATTAGACCTACACCGAGATTGAACAATATAAAGAATATTCCCTGGAGTAAATACTGGCTCTAAAAATTGTCTAAACGAAATCGGCGCGTCAGAGCCCTGAGATAAACAGACCCAATAAAAAACTCCATACATTAACAACTGTATGATCTAGCTGGGTGCACAAATAGGTTTTAAAGAAACTCACAGGAACAATCTTGGAGAGCGTAAGTAGATATTCAGTCAAATTAAAAGGCGAAGTCAGAGCAGGGAACAGTTGATCCGAAAGACATGCCGTTCCAATGCACAAACATCCATATGCGTGTTCAGGAAGAAGAAAAGCACAAAGATGTCATCTCCTATAGCTAGCTAATGTACTATGGTAAAGATCGTACATACTTTGGGCGAGCGAGCATTGCATAAAAGAACAAACACCTTAAACTATAGAGGGCATAGACAACAAAGAACACCTAGTCACAGAGGCGACACTCACCAGCAAGCAAGCAGCGCACGCACAACGCAACCGTCTTAACCCCTTTACTCACTTCATCGTGTAGTTGAACTGCTTACACCCCAGGCACTGCACCTCGTCGTCCCTAAGGTGCTCAACGGCCAGCTAGACGAAGGTATTCTTTGAGGTCGCACCGGATGCAGCAGAACACTGGTATACTAAGCATCGGCTAGCTCGGAGGTGTGCCCTGCATGCACCACCCAATCATGAGGTTACCAGGGTGTCAGATCACAAACTATTAGTTAGTTTTGCAATGCACTGGAAAAGACCATATATTACAAAATAAGCTCATCTCACTGCGGCAATATCGCTAACAGTTCAGAAATATTACAAAATAACACAATAGCACATGCAGTAGCAGTAGCAAGCAACATTCCCTGCACTCTTCCATCTAGTGACCATCCTCTCCCTGCTACCTCAACCACCACCACCACCCCCACACCAAAAGCTCATCTGGATCCATGTGATCTCTCAGTTCTCTCTGCTCTCTCACGCAGAAAACACAACAACAAGCAAGCCTCTCTAGCCTCCCCCAATCCAACTAAATCAGAGGGGAAATCTCTATTACCTGGTGGCTAGTGGCTTGTACCTGATGGATCCATAACTGGGTGGATGGATCTCGGGCTCGCGGTAGTATGTGTGTTTTCAAACTCGCGTGAAGAAGAAACGTGTACCTGTACGAGAGGTCGAGAGCTTTACAGCAGGAACACGCCATGGAGCCTGTCTCCTCTGCATCCTTCATTCATCTCGTTCTTTGAAGAAGACAGGCATCCCTCGCACATGTCGGCGGCGGCGACAACGAAGAGGCGGTGATGGTGGAGGCAGAAGCCCATCCCGGCCGGAGATCTCGCCCGCCGCCTGATGGACGTCCTCCGCGCCGAAGAGCCGGTCGATGCAGGAGCACGAGGCCGAAGTAGGCCGTGAAGCGGGCGACGGCGTGGGAGAAGAGATTGTTGAGCGCGAGGGAGACGGCGAGCTCGCCCCCGCCCTCCTCCGCCAGAGAGAGCTCGCCGGCGGCGGGGCTCCGCCGCTGCTGCTATGCTCGAGAGCGGGAGCGGCACCCCGGCGCGCACATCGTGGAGAGCCTGGCCAGCGGCGGCGGATCGACTCATATCTCGGCGGCGGATCGTATTGGGGGCTGGGGAGTCCTTGAGAGATGGTAGGATAGAATACATAGATCGAGGGGAGCCTCGCTGGCTATTTTTTTGCTACGTGCGGGGAAGGGACGAGAAAACCGTCGAAAAAGACCAACGAAAAAAACCGGACAAAAATGGTGGGACGAAAATAAAACCCAGAACGCGACCTACCAACTGAGACATTAGGAGTAGAGACTACCTAAAAGAAACGTAAGGTTCCGTTTCCCCTCTTACGTTCCCCCTCTTCGTCCAACCCCTTCGTACGATCCCCCCTCCCCTCCAGCGATTTTTTTCTCCCGACACCGGTTTTCTCCCCACCGATTTTCTCCCTCTGCCGATTTTCTTTTCTCCCTCCAATCGACTCTATCTTTGGTAAAGAAATAATTCACATAAGGCAACCAAGCGGAATCAATCAACAATCAATCGAAACGCAATCAATTCATGCATGGCAATCAATTCATTCATGACGATGATAAATCTTCTTCCTTCTTTCAATCAAACGTTGATCAATCTCCTTCCTTCTTTCAATCACTTCCTTTTTCCTATCACCATGGTTTACTTGGCGCCAATGAAAATGAAAATAGTCAGATCAGTCAATATACGTCCTTGCATTCTAAACCATGAGTCGTGTTGGAAGAGAAATCGGGTCTTAGCACTCGTGGCGATGGGACCCAGGATGGGCCGTCCTGTCTCGAAGAGGGTCATGTTACCACCGCCTGTGAACTTCGTTCCCGCTCCCATTGGCCCTCCACCGCCGATCGCCAGGCAACATTTTATCCATTCCTGCTTTTAGTTATTTGCATTAGGAAATATACAGAATTGTGCTATTTGTCAACCAATTGCAGACATGTAAGGTTCAGCGAAATAGAAAACCTACATATATACAGTCGAGGTTGGGACGCAACGGCAAAGGTTTTGTATGCTCGCATCAAACATACCCGGAGTGGAGCAGCCATCTTTCACGCCATCCTCATCGACCAAACTGTAAGTATTCACAGAAGATATGCTATCAAGTGATCTGCTGATAATATATTCAACATGCTGCTAATGTATGCAATAGATTTCCAGGGGGTCAAAATGGATGCAATTGCATTTGATCCATTTCAACCGATCGCATATCGCTTCAGCGACAACCTACGTGCCGGCTCAGTACACTTATTCAAAAAAGTTGGTTTTGAACCAGCAGCTATGCATCTGCCAGTTGCATTGCCGGTGCCATGTGACTTTTACATCGTCCTCCACTCGCGCACTGAAATACTTCTTGCCAGGCCAGCATTAACATCCCTTCGTTGCCGCCATGATTCATTGATTTTATAGATGTCTACAGCCTCAGAAACAGGATGCTTGCAGGTGCATTGTATCATCTCACTATGAATTTTGCTGACATGTAGTTCAGCCAGACTTTCTTAACAAATTCACATCATTTTTTCCCAGATGTCATTGGCATAGTGATGCATGTCAGCAAAATAATGTTACACATGTCAGACGACCGTACCACGCCATACCGACATGTGGTCCTAATGAACACTCGGTAAGAACTCTACTTAATGTTTAGTACATTTTATTGGCAGTGGGCTAACATTTTATTGCTCAATCAGGAGGGAGTTTATCTACCTACGTGTCTGGGAGCAGCATGTATCACGCCACTTGATGAGGTGGGGACTAGCAAAGCAGGGGCTCTGGACTTTAGGTGCCACACTGCTTGAGGTCAACAGAGCACAACGTGAGTGCTTGTGTAATCGAAGAATGTTTAACATGACCATCTTATATAAAAATATGAATTGTATGTTGTTTTATTAAACCTATTTTGTAGGGTTCTTGAAAACGACATACATGAGCCAGCTTGTCTTCCAACCAGACAACCAGCAGTCCCACGAGCTGACAGCCTGCCGTGCGGCACTAGGCGATGCTCAACCGGGCCAGCTTGATTGTTCAACGAATGAGCCATGTTCACGTTCAACGAATGAGGAGGGTTCAAGTCTGATGCAAAATTCACTTCGATGCTCTATAATGATGTTCAAATGTCGTTATGTTCGCACAGCCACTTAGTGTTCGTCGCCTCTAAAACAACTTCACAAGGATCTATTTTTATAGTACGTGCTGTCATCATTATAAATCCAGCTGGATGAAAGAAATCAATGACAGATGTGAGTCTGTCCGGGATCAACTGCTATATCTATGTTCTTTCCATTTTTTTTGTTTCCCCACTAATTCCTTGTGTAATAATGCCCATTAACTCTAATTAATTAATACGGGATCACTTTCCTATCCATGGTTGCATATAAGTCTGCTTGGCATACGAACCTCACGCACTCTTCGTGGCATTGGTTTCCTGCTGATCTTTCCACGCCTCCAATTCAACCAGCTCGACTATCAACCCGGGTGCCACGCCGCTAAGATAAACACACGCAGACTCCTATCTAATTTGGTTCCGTAAGACCTATAGTTTATTCATGTTTACCATGTATAATTAGCCCCATGTTTGTGAGCATCGACTCTATGCAAAGCGCATCATGTTTACTATTTGGGCTTCGAGCATAATAGAATAGTATGCTTCAGACTAATACGTGAGGTTGCAGAAATACACGTACCCACATATAATCGGTGACTGGCTGGGAGAAGGGGGCCTCCATCCCTTTGCGATGCGCCGGCTGCAGCTCCTCTCCACGCCGCCGGAGCAAACTCCAGCACACAGAGACCGCTCAGCCTCCGTCTTCCGCGCGGACGCCGTCTCCCGGCCCGCCGTCACCGTAGCGCGCGCAGCCTGCCATCAATGGCAACGGCCCACGCAGCCCCCACCACCATGGCCAGGACGTCCGCCTTCAAGGACGGCGGCACCACATCCTCAACGAGCACAGCGAGATAGATCGACGCCGGACGCGACATCGCCGTCGAGCATCGCGAATTGCCGGCGCGGTTACGCCGGCAAGGAATTCGGCGCCGACGCAGCCGCTATCTCCTTCCTTTCCGTGAATGACGGCGAAAATTGGAGGATATTTTGGGTAGGGTTTCCACCGGTGCTGATTTTGTGATCGTGTTGTTGATCTGTGCCGTCCAGAGGATCGGACGGTGTGCATAGTGGCACAGCGGTGCTGGCAGGCCCAAGTTGGGCCAATTTAGAATGGATGGATGGTGGCACTTGATGTAATAGGCCGTTGACCAGATTAGTCCTCGTGGGTGGGCCAAATGTTATACTACGCTGTGTTTTTCTCTTGTACAACGATGCCTTCATTTCTTATATTATATTTTCTCATGTGGACAATATCTAATGTATGGTAAACGGTCCTAAAAAAATAGTCTGATGAAATGTTGTGACTCAAGAGAATGCAAGATACTTGTGGTACCACGTGCTATTAATTTTATGGATATAAAATATGTATCATTTTAATTTGCATCAACAAATTATAATTTATGCTCTTGAGGTAATGTCAACTGAATTTCACTGTAGACATTGGACAACTAGCATACTTGCATGAATAAATTTTAAATCATCATCATTAGTGATTTTAATTCGTGGTATAATAAACAGGAGTGCATAAGTCGAATATGAATTGGAATGAGGTAGAATAAGCGTGCACTCTACAATCTTACCACGGTGGCCACGTAACAGAAACTTTTTTTTGATACTATCTTCCTTGCAGATGAAGTCTCCGACGTGATCGAGTGATCGTACTCCCTTCGAAGACATGTCAAACTCTATGAACCAAAGTAATATTTAATGATCTAATGCTGTGAATTTGTACAATCTGATGCACAAGAAATAACTAAATTATTATTCTGTTTTTTAGGTGTCATCGATATTAATAATGGAGGGGAACCTATAGATGCGAAAGAGCGCAAGCGGCAACGTGCTAGGGAACGATATGCGCGGATGGATGCAGAGAAAAAAGATGAGCTACTTAAAAAGCATCGTGAAGCCTATCAACAAAAAAAAAGCTCGACTATTGGTTCATTCCCAAGAGACACAATCAAGTCAAGATACGTCAGTTGTTAAAAGGTGCTTAATAGTAGGCATATTATTACTTGCAAATATAGCAATTTCGTTGTTCCATGTTTCTAAGCAACTATACCTGACGTGCCATGGTTAGAACAAGAAGACACTTCTTGCAACTATACCTGCAAGCTTCTTGACATCTCACTAATTCGAGATTTTATTCTCTTCACTCTTTTCTGATATGTAAAATCAAAATAATACTTTCAATGTAGTTGATGTATATACTATCCAAGGTAGTTTGCTGAAATGATGATGAATCATTTGTGCATCGTATTTGAGGCCCAGATGCGACTTGTAAATATACTTTACATTACAAGTTATTATGTGCATTAGGTTTTTAGATAATTCATAAATGTAGGGTGTATCTGGCTTTAACTTTTTTTAGTAAAAAAAATGTGCACTTCATTCAAACAAAGATAATGTTCTTACAATCAGCTTTATTTTTATTTTTGTAAAGAGAGACGGCCTCTCCGAATTTCATTCATCTTATTATCAGCTTGTAGACTATGCAGAATAAAATGAGGGCTATGGTCCAGCCAACGTGCTTCTGCGCCACTCACGCATAGTCATGAGTATCAACATTTGTTGTCCTTCTTGCAAAACGAATATCAAAAGACTCAAAAAGTGGACTGCTTTGTGATTCCGTCTTATCCGCCATAGACCCGCCAAATTTGTCGCTGGATGGGATGTTTCCACTCAGAGTAAAAGTATACGATGCAATAAAACAGAGCGACATCTCTGGCCATTTTCTTGCTCCCGATATTTTTGCATGCGATAATGGCGCTAGCCAATCGGTAAACAAATCAGAGGGAAGCAATCACGTTTATGTAGGGAAGATAATCGCGGGGATTGCCCTATGTAGGGAAGATAATCGCCGAGACTGCAGGGCAGTTAAGGCCGCGCGTCACATGCAGCAAGAAAATCCCGAGTTCAGAGGAAGGGAAGGAAATAATAAAGCTAGGCTGCTCGCACTACTCCATTTTCATCTATCATATTGCTAAAAACATTTACTCCTATCCAGCAATCTGTTTGGGTTTTTAGTTTTAAACTTTATGCGCGTGTGGCATGATCATGAACATGGATTACCAGTTGTCCCGGTGAGTACTCTACATTCACCATTCATGTGTCCTTTTAGATGTAAGCCTTGCATGACAGCATAATGCACGTGCAGGACGATTATGACCTACAGAATCAGGTGTTGGTACACTTGCTGTCGTACAAGGACAATGAATGCGTAGAAAATATTCCATAAGTCGTGCGTGATTTGGTGAAGAGAATTGGGATAAACTTTTTTTAGTCGGAGAAGCATATGTGTAATTTTATTACAACATTGTGAAATAGCTTTGTTTACTCTGTATCAATACGTTATTACAGTTCTTATTCTTTTAATCTAAATATGAACAATGCTATTTTTTGCAAGCTTACTTCAAATATTTCATGTGAAGTGGATAGTTATATGCTAAATGAAAAGAAATGTGTGTGCTCTTTTAAATACAACTCAGTACAGATGTACGCTACTTCATCTCAACATTGAGTTAGATAATCCTCAACTAAACTTTGTCATTCAATTAGATGGACACATCTAAAATTTGTAGACGTATTATTGCCCGTGGCAACGCACGGGCATTTTACTAGTTTATAATTAATCTAATCAGGTTTGCATTTCTTTTGAGTAAAATCTACTAATATGGTTTGCAGGGTTAAGGGTCAGGCTTGCACGGGCCGAAACATCGAACCAGAAAGCCTATCAAGCATTAGTGCTCCTGGCCCAGTAATAAAAAGGTGACACAACAATGGAGGCGTATTTTCTTTCCCTTTCTAGCGCAAAACAAGAACACTAAATGATCCGTTTTCAAAGGCAAATGATTCTGGCCAGTCGTAGCAACGATCTTTTTTTCTACCCTCTACCCCACAATTTTCTTTCTATTTCCTCTCACCAAACCGCAGTCCACCCGGTTTTTATCGACCACCATAATTAAAAGAATGAACTATTTGGTAAGTGCCGATTTAATCAATCTGGAGAAATCACCCAAACTGGCGCTCCCTTCTCAGCTTTGCCCTCCGCCGCACCTCTTCCTCCATGTAATCGTCGACTGCGGCAACGAGTTGTTCTCCTACGCCATGTCCGCCCACGACATCCGCACCTTTCATGTGCCTACTACAGTTGTCATCGATGCGGCTGCGATGGCGAGGATGATGGGGGGATATTAGTTCCACTTGCTCAGTTTGAATGAACGGTAGATGCCACGAGGAAGCCGAATCAGAGTCCTACCCCGAGGGCTCGACCTACTTGTTCGTGGCTATGGCGGATGCCGAAATTGTCGGCGATGGCAAATTCATTTGTGTTGTACTACCCTGCACGAGCGTCATCGGATCATCGTCCTTGTGGCCGGATGCAGCCATGGATGGTGGAATTACATTGCGTTATCGCATATGAAATTATGACCGCCATAGGACCTATATGCAGATTAGGGCGACATGTTGAACTAATAATTTTTCTTTCACCGTGTTGAGGTAGTGCACTGCTTAAACAGAGAGATTACTCATTAGCATAAAGATGATCAATGGATTGGCAGTGTGATATTGTAGAGATATGCAAGTCAAATAGATGATATATGACTAATTCAGGTTCATATACATATACTCAAATAAAATGAAGAAACGAAGCCTATGTGCATCCTCATGACTATGCAGAATAATTAGATCTGAATGTGGATATGTGCATCCTCATGACTATATTGGTTGAACAAATGGTTGGAAAACAGGAAACATCGGTGCGTGATAGTGTAGCAATGATTCGCAAAGGCGGATAGCACCGCATGGAAGGCGTGTAAGTGAGTACCCTGGATCGGGATTACAACTGCAGCATATAATATTTTTTCCCAACTGCAACATGTATATTTTTTCCAAACTGCAGCATAACGGGAACACATAACGACCCATTTATCAAACCTCACAGAAAAAAAATCCGCCGCAGAAATGTGCAGGCGTGACAGTAGTTTTCACATATATCACATTCGAAGATCTGTAAAGGAAAATAATAATTGAAAAAAAAAATAGTTGGTTCCCCACAAAAAAAGAGTTGGCATGGGGGGCAGGTTCGGTGAGCAATCCGACTGGGCCACGGCTGGAGGCGTAGACCCCGCAGCACAAGGCCGTCCCCCAGCCCAGGAGGAGAAGACGGCCTGCCCATGGAACCGGCGCGATGTCGCCATGTTCCACCATTGAAGAGCCTTTTCTTTTTATATTTTTATATACTTCTGAAATACGTATATGTTGGAGTGAAATAACCTCAATATGCCACTCAGGCCCACTGAACAAACACCCACGCCAACTCCTTTAGCCCTCCGAGGCTGGAGTTACAGGCGTGCGCCACGACGCCCGGCAGGTGCAACGGCGGGTGCTACGTATATATGCCGGTGTACGTCGTACTCAGCTGGCAATGTGGTATTATTTACTCTTTTTTAGCAACATGTGGTATTATTTACTTAATCTAAAGTTTCCCTTTTTTTTGAGAAAACTTAGGGCGAACAAATTTAAGGGGGTCAGGCCTGCTGGGCCGGCCGCAACGTCGAACCAGCCAGCCTCTGAACGATTGATTAAAGACACTGTTGTCTCCCACAAAAGGAGATGATTGGCCCTCCTGGCGGACCCAGTAATGAGAAGTGACAATGCATTTCTTTTCCTTCCTACTGAGTCAGAAAGAGAACACATAATAACCCTTTTTCAAAACGCAATGCAAAATTAACCTCAAAACTGTGCTGGCACGGCGAATCAACCTGTGTTTGAGTTGGTTAGGTGGACAGTGGTATCCCCAACCCACCAGGGTTCAAATCCTGGTGCTCGCATTATTCCTGTATTTATTTCAGGATTTCCGGCGATGCGCTTTCAGTGGGAGGAGAGGTTCCCGTCGACGACGAGGCGCCTACGGTGACTTCGTAAATCTCAAAATGATATGCCGGCTCAGTCTCTCGGAGGTGCTCATATGGGTATTCAAAGTCCTGCAAGAAACAAATATTCCATCCGGATTTAATCACCACCACTGGCATCAATAGTACTGCTATCTTTTGAACCGGATTTCGACATGCCTCATTCTATTATTTAAGAAGAAAATTTGAATAGATAATTAACGGAAAATCAACAAAAGACCGTCATAACACACCCTAAACTGACGGGACCGGCAGGTCTAGCTACTCATATTCATTGAATAGAGAGAAATGGTACAAGAGACTGCTCGGTTAATTAACGGGAAACCGGGCTAAAATCCAAATAAACATACGAATCTACTTAGCTAAACAAGGCTTATAAGCACCGATGGACTAACAAGACACCCCTGACACATCAGGATCCTCGACAAGACTCATGAGCCCACGGAACATAAAGATACACGCATTCGTTATCCGATCCAACGGCATGTGCTACATTTTGCACAAGAAGAACCAAAGCAATTGTTATCATGCATCATCGGTTGTCATCCACTAACTTTGGTGTAGCAATAGCACGGAGAGGCACGGCCTTCGTGAGTGTCACCCCAAACTTCTCACACATATCAATCCCACTTCTCTCCACCTCCGTCGGGAGCCTCCACTTGAATCGATGCAACAACGACCCGAGAACTAGATGCACCATCCTGATCGCAAGCGGCATCCCTGGGCATATCCGGCGCCCTGCACCAAATGGGATCAGCTCAAAGTCTCCGCCTCTATAGTCCACTGCCCTCCCGAGAAACCTCTCTGGCATGAACTTCTCAGGCTCAGACCATATAGCTTCGTCCCGCCCCATCGCCCACACGTTCACCAGCACACGTGCGCCTTTGGGTACTGTGTAACCCGCGATTGTTATGGTCGTCTGAGCTTGGCGCGGTAGCAACAATGGAGCGGGAGGGTGCAGCCGGAAGGTTTCTTTGATCACAGCTTGGAGGTAGGGCAACCTGTCGATGTCAGGTTCTTCGATGTCTCTCCCTGAGCCGATGACTCTTGTAAGTTCATCGTGCGCTTTGTCCATTGATGATGGGTTTTGAAGAAGCTCCGTCATTGCCCACTCTATTGTGCTGGAGGTTGTGTCACTGCCAGCAGCAAACAGGTCCTGATAAGACATATAGATGCGTTGTGAAACAATCAATATTGTCATAAATATTTATCGGATGCAGTGATGTTATTATGTACCGTGGATGGGCAAAATAAATATTTTGAGAAGCTATACTATTTTTTATCGTATATTCAACCACGGCCATAGTTTCCATATGGATATACATATTTGTAAAAACAAGGGTGTGACTAGATCTCGGTCGACGGAGACTTAATCAAGTCTTAATCAAGTGACACAACATATAAAAAAGAAACAAAAATAAAATAAAATAATATATCTACGGGTCTACACGTAAGATCCAATGAATATGGCATCAACTGAAACTTCATTAAATTTCAGTCTATCAAGATTTAGCAATCTGCACCCTAATCTGTATTGTGAATGAGCAAAATAAAAATATTTTGATAAGCTATATTTTTTACTTCCTCCGTCTCATAATGTGCCAAAAACGTTTTACATTATGAAACGGAGGAAGTATCATATATTCAACCACGACCATTGTTTCCCATATGGATATACTACATGCATGCTGGTAAAAATAACAATCTTCCTACAAGATTTGCGCCGGCCGTAAAAATAAGTTTGAACCACACTTTCGGATTCGTAAAGCGGAATTTGTTTAGTGCAACTTGCTTGACAGCGACCAAAGGAACCTTATGCACACGGCTCTATCAATTCTTTATGATGTGTTACTTACCGAGAACAGCGACCGCAGCGTGTCGCGATCCAGCAGCGCGGCCTGGTCGTCGTCCCGCTCCGCGACATCCAGCAGCACGTCCAGGAAGTCGCCGCCGTCGTTGTCGTCGTTCTCCTTCCTAGGCTCGCCGGCGGCGTCGCGCGCGCGGCGCCTCAGCCTCTGGTCCACCTCCCTGTCGAACACGAGGTGCAGCCGCGCGAACAGCCGGGCCAACTGCCGGCGAAGGCCCTGCAGGTCGGCCGCCGCGAGCGCGGGGAAGAAGTCGGACACGTTCGGGCTGCCGGCCGCCTCCATGATCTCCGCCACCAGCACCTGGAACCCCTTGGACCCCCCGTGGTCGTCGAGGCTCGTCACGTCCGTCGAGAACACGGTGCGCGACAGGAGGTTCAGGCTGGTCGTGAACGCCACGCGGCCGACGTCCACGGCCGCGCCGTCGCGCGCCAGCCGGGCCACGTGCGCCGCGAGCTCCCGCACCTTCTCGGCCCGGAGGCGCTGGAGCGCGTCGAGCCGGTGCGGCGCGAACAGCTCCGTGGCCATGATCCGGCGGAGCGAGCGCCAGCGCGGCGCGTGGGGCAGCCAGGCGACGGAGCTCCTGGCGTGCGCGCCGACCGCGTCCTGCACGGCCCGGGTGGCGAAGACGGCGTCGTGCTTCTGGAGGAACTCGCGGGCGGCGTCCGGGGAGGAGACGACCACCGTGGTGACCGCGCCCAGGCGGAGCGACATGAGCGGGCCGTGGGTCCTGGCGAGCCCAGCGAGGGAGCGGTGAGGCTGGTCGCCGAGGAGGTGGAGGCTGCCGATGAGCGGCAGCGGGCGGGGTCCTGGAGGAAGGCCGCGACGGCGTGCGTGCGCGAGGAGGTCGAGTAGGTAGACGGAGAGGAGGAGGGGGACGACGAGCCATGGCAGCCACGGAAGAAGAGAAGCCATTCTCAGAGAGCTCCGTTAGTGTGTGAAAATATAGTGAACAGTGTGACAAGCACGCGTATGGTTAGGTGATTAGGTGCCCCTCTATACTGGCCACTGGTTTTGTTTGTGGTGTGGCGAAGGTAATCCTAGTGGTGGTGGGTCCTAATCCTATTGGGTTTGTGTTGGCAACCAATGGAAATCCCCTGGATTGATGATGAGCTATGTGGATTCAGGTAATACGTGGTACAACCTACTACTCAGCGGTTGGCCTTCATGTGACCGAAGCGGCGGCAATCTCCTGTGTGCTACTTCTTCTTGATGATGATGGCGGACGCGGAAGGATGACATTGATGGAGGTGAGCAGAGTTAGACATTGAGGGCATGAGCAATGGAGGGATCAGCTTGATGCTGCCCCATGTCTTATTTTAGACCTAAAATATTAAAACTACCATTTACATTTTACTCACCCAACCGAGGCAGCCATAGGTAGACCCCATCTCAGTTCTTTTCTCCTGTCTACTTCTCTACTTCCTTCATTCTCTCTCCTTCTTTTCTCTTACTTTTTCCACCAAGCAGCTACCTCCTCTGCAAGAGACCGCCTCTTGCGCAAAGCACCATCCGAACCTGGTTTGGCCCACTCCGAACCGAGCTGGACCTGCGGGGCAGCACCATGGGGCAGCCCGTTGGCCATGCCCTGAGGAACATCGTAGAGACCTCTGTCATGGCTCTTCGCAATGGTATGATTTTCAGATGGCTCCTATTTGACGCACAAGGGGATGGGCTGACCTATACATTAACCAGTCAACCGATTTTTCTTTGTTTGTAATTCATTCAGCTTTCTATCTTGATTTTTCTTGGTTTTCTGGTTTCTTTTTCTTTTGTTTTCTTCTATTGTTCATTTTAAAAAAGATCATGGTTTTAGAAACACTAATGACTTTCTAAAAATTTTCTGAAATTTTTAAAAAGTTAATAAGTTTTATTTAAAATGCCAAATTCTTAAAAATTGTTCATGATTTTCTAAACATGTTTGGAACTTTCAAAAAGATGTTCATAATTTTGCACATTTTTTTATAAATGTTCAATCATTGTTTGAAAATGATATGTCCAGAGCTCCTCCTATGTCACATTTCCATCAAACTTTGCACGCCCGCAGGAAACTTGTTCATCTTTGATGTGTAAGATTTCCATATTTGTTTGATTTTTTTTCTATGTTAGTAGATTTTACTGTTCATCCAGGATCAGATGTGCTCATGTCCAGCTATGGATTTACAGTATACCGGCTTGATTGCTGACTTTAGTTTATCTCGCTTAAAAGAGGGCAAGTTGGAATCGCTAGATGTGTGCCATATACTACCTCCGTCCTGGTTTATTGGCACCCCTCGCATTTTGTGCCAAAATTTAACCTTAAATTTAAATAATAAAATCTTAATGCATGTAACAAAAAATAATATCATTGAAAACTATGTTCAAATACGAATCCAACAATATAATTTTTGGTGAAATGCATTATTATTTTCTTAATTAAATATATGGTCAAAATTTGGCACTAAATACTAAGGGGCCTAATAAATCAGGACGGAGGTAGTAGCAGAAAGCACAGTAGATACAGTGAGCCTGGCAACGATCCTAACTCCATAGAGAAGAAGCGATCACACATTGCTCATTAGTAATGATCGTCACAGCCAAAAAATTAAGAATCATCTAAATTGTCTACCACACAAAACTCTAGCCCTTACGAGGAATGTGTGAGGGCCGCTTGTGACGCCCCCGATTTAATCGTACACTAATCATGCACGTAAATGTGTACGATCAAGATCAGGGACTCACGGGAAGATATCACAACACAACTCTACAAATAAAATAAGTCATACAAGCATCATAATACAAGCCAGGGGCCTCGAGGGCTCGAATACAAGTGCTCGATCATAGACGAGTCAGCGGAAGCAACAATATCTGAGTACAGACATAAGTTAAACAAGTATGCCTTAAGAAGGCTAGCACAAACTGGGATACAGATCGAAAGAGGCGCAGGCCTCCTGCCTGGGATCCTCCTAAACTACTCCAGGTCGTCGTCAGCGGGCAGCACGTAGTAGTAGGCACCTCCAGTGTAGTAGGGGTCGTCGTCGACGGTGGCGTCTGGCTCCTGGACTCCAGCATCTGGTTGCGACAACCAGAAAGGAAGGAAAAGGGGAAAAAAGGGGGGAGAAAGCAACCGTGAGTACTCATCCAAAGTACTCGCAAGCAAGGAACTACACTACATATGCATGGGTATATGTGTAAAGGGCCATATCGGTGGACTGAACTGCAGAATGCCAGAATAAGAGGGGGATAGCTAGTCTTATCGAAGACTACGCTTCTGGTCACCTTCGTCTTGCAGCATGTAGAAGAGAGCAGATTGAAGTCCTCCAAGTAGCATCTCCAAGTAGCATCTCCAGTAGCATCGCATAGCATAATCCTACCCGGCGATCCTCTCCTCGTAACCCTGAGAGAGAGCGACCACCGGTTGTATCTGGCACTTGGAAGGGTGTGTTTTATTAAGTATCCGGTTCTAGTTGTCATAAGGTCAAGGTACAACTCCAAGTCGTCCTATTACCGAAGATCACGGCTATTCGAATAGATTAACTTCCCTGCAGGGGTGCACCACATAACCCAACACGCTTGATCCCATTTGGCCGGACACACTTTCCTGGGTCATGCCCGGCCGCGGAAGATCAACACGTCGCAGCCCCACCTAGGCAAAACAGAGAGGCCAGCACGCCGGTCTAAACCTAAGCGCCCAGGGGTCTGGGCCCATCGCCCTGAGCACACATGCACGTTGCGTGGGCGGCCGAAAGCAGACCTAGCCTAGTGGCGTTCCAGTCCAATTCGGCGCGCGCCGCTCCGTCGCTGACGTCTGAAGTGCTTCGGCTGATACCACGACGTCGGGATACCCATAACTACTCCCACGTAGATGGTTAGTGCGTATAGGCTCGTAGCCAACTCAGATTAAATACCAAGATCTCGTTAAGCGTGTTAAGTGTCCGCGAACGCTGAACAGGGCCAGGCCCACCTGTCTCCTAGGTGGTCTCAACCTGCCCTGTCGCTCCGCCACAAAGTAACAGTCGAGGGCCGTCGGGAACCCAGGCCCACCTCTACCGGGATGGAGCCACCTGCCCTTTCAGCCCCCAACTCCGTACAGTATCACAGGTAATGTAACAGTGTAAAGTATATAGTATATGCCCGTGATCACCTCCCGAAGTGATCACAGCCCAGTAGTATAGCATGGCAGACGGACAAGAGTGTAGGGCCACTGATGGAACACTAGCATCCTATACTAAGCATTTAGGATTGCGGGTAAGGTATCAATGACTGTAGCAGCAATGACAGGCTATGCATCAGAATAGGATTAACGGAAAGCAGTAACATGCTACACTACTCTAATGCAAGCAGTATAGAGTAGAATAGGCGATATCTGTTGATCAAAGGGGGGGCTTGCCTGGTTGCTCTGGCAAGAGAGAGGGGTCGTCAACTCCGTAGTCGAACTGGTCAGCAGCAGCGTCGGTCTCGTAGTCTACCGGAGAAAAGAGGGGGAAGAAACAATGAATACAGAGCAAACAAAGCACCACAAAATATATCAAGGCAATACGCGGTGTTCGTTGTGCCCTAACGCGGTAGTAGGTGATACCGGTGAAGGGGGGAAAACCCCCGGGAAAGTATTCCCGGTGTTTCGTGTTTTCGGGCAGAGGAGCCGGAGGGGAAAAGTTGCGGGTTCGATAGGTTAGGGGTGTGTGGCGGTCGAACGGGCTGCGTAACCGGATTCGTCTCGTCGTTCTGAGCAACTTTCATGTTGAAAATATTTTAATCCGAGTTACGGATTAAAAGATATGATTTTCTAAAGATTTTATAAATTTCTGAAATTTAATTAATTATTTAATTAATTCGAAAATGAATTAATGACATCAGCATGATGTCATGCTGACATCAGCAGTCAACAGAGTTGACTGGTCAACCTGACCAGTGGGTCCCACTGGTCAGTGACACATTTTAATTAACAGATTAATAAAACTAATCATAATTAATTAAGGGGGTGGGCCCCACTGTCATACTAATTAATTAGCTAATTAACAGTAGTTAATTAAGTTAATTAATCATTAGGTTAATTAATTTTAATTGGTTAATTTAATTAGAAATAATTAAGTTAATTAATTAATTTCATTATTTATTTATTATTATTATTATTTTCTAATTATTTTTATTTTATATTTTTATTTTTATTTTATCAAAATGTTCTCTGGGCGGGGCCCACTTGTCATTGGCCCCGGGGCGGGGCCCAACCACCAGTGGCTCCAGGGGCCTAATGGGGCGGGTCGGGCACTGGCGCCCGACAGGGCGCCCGGGGGCGCTGGCGAGGCGTGAAGCGGGGCGAGGCCGCGGTGGTGCACGGGCGGCCGTGGCCGTGGCCAAAACGGCGGCGCGACGGGGCTAGACGGGCAGCACGGTGGCGTACGCGCGCGGGACGAGTTCCGGCGCCCAGAGGCGTTGCGCGCGAGCATCGC
>NC_041386.1:681511298-681516157 GCF_002162155.2 Triticum dicoccoides | reverse complement strand
CTGACCGAGATTCGGATCCGATTGGTGTCAGGATACCTCAGACTCAGGATGTCCGAGAAGAAAAGCTGCGGCACATATCGACGAAATGACATTGTAAGATTCTCGGGAAATGAACTATGGGAGCGGGTTCCTGAAACAATAGTTCATCATTAAACCAAGGAGAGGACAAGGAGGTGTCTGGTGAACTCAACGGCAATTCACCGATATTCCCAAAAGATGGATTTCCACCATTAGGTGAACAAGGAGATAACATTTGTCAGATCAAATGATATAAGGAAGTATGCTCGAGGAAAACATACACAAGTAAACATTGGTTGAAAGGTGCGCCCGAAATGTGGATTGGGTTGCACGACCAAAGTCAGAATGGTGATTCAATTAGCGAAGGACTTAGAATGAACTATCGATCATTAACTTCAAAGCAATAGGGTTGCTAGAAGTGCATAATCCAAACAACACCGTTCACTTGTGGGTACCCCGGTTGGAATCAACACGAGGACCAAGAAAGAATGGTGATGGTGAGAAGTATCATTATAGCAAGAATTCTTAAGAGGCGGTGAAATTCCCACCACATTCTTGACAAAAAGTGATGGTAATACTTCCGAGGTATGGAAGATCAACTGCTGGGTAGCAGTGATCTCAAGGTTTACACAAAACGTGAACAAGTTGTGTTGAACGGAAGGCAATAAAGTGGTCGATGAGAACAGGATTCATCGAGGGGCAAGGATGGTATTACCCATCATGAATTCAATTGAATTCCTGGAAGAGCTCATAAGGTTGATGATGATCACGACACAATTGTCGAGAGATTTCATGCAGATGTAGTCAATCAGCGACGACATCAAGTCAAAGGAATGATGAAGCAAGAGGTTATTGGAACCACAGTTACGACACAAACTCGAACTCAAGCTTGTTGTTTAAGGTGAAAGGGTATGACGAGGAAAAATCGACGTAAGGTTAGTTCATCGTCGAAAATTGGTGCTCCGAGAATAAGGACCAGGTAGCACCGTTAGAAGCGTCACGACAATGATATAGCCAAACAGGCTAGGAATGGCGTGATCGGGTACAAACTCGTACTTATAGAAGCTTACTGAAGAGTTGTTGAACCGTAGAGCGGACTCGGTTCAGTTATCGGTGTCTTTGAGTGTTTATTAACTCAGAGCCCGTGAAAAATTGGAATCAGTGGGAAGGTAGTACTTGATGAAGAACTCATAAGAAGTTATGCAGTTCCATGATAATCTCGAGATACCAGGGGGGTAATACTCGAAGGTAGAGTAGAATAGAAGCTTGACAGGTGAAATGATGTGCAAAAGACAAGTAATTTAACTTGTCCGAGAAACGGGATCAAAGAAGAACAATATGGCCGAAACCACGATTGCAAAACATCAAATCCCAGATATAAGATGAAATTATACCAAGGGGATAATTAATTTAAGAGAAGCTTCCATGATAAGATCTACATCGTGTCCATGGGCATGAACACAAAGTTCAAGGTCGACTCCCACTTCTCCAATGCATAACCTTTCATTCACTTCTCACGTTCGATGAAGTTGCAGTGTTGAAATTTTATCTGGTGAAGCACCAGAAGAGTATGACTCGTGAAAACTTTCGAGTTCACACATATCAAGGAAGGCATAGGTTCAACCCATCGTGGCATCTTAGAATCATATACCAGAATCTTTAGAAGTAATTAACTCAAGCTCGAAGGCAGAGCATGGTTGAGAAAGTAGAGGATACAATTTACCAAAGGCATTATGTATCAGAGGAAAGGCTCACAAGGTTTATTGAATATGAAGGGCATTGTCAGATAAAATCCAACAAAGGATCTGGTGGTCCAAAAGGGGGTCTGACGTGAGCATCGGTACTCAACTAGAGGAAGAAGAATGCAAGGAGATCAGATTATAGAAACAACTGACTAACTCAATTGTCAAATGCAAAGGAATTATGATTTCCAAATCGAGGGATCAGAAGCAAGGCTCTGATTAGAGATGGATAAGTTGAATAGCCTTAGGGTACAATCAATGACAATTGGATTGGTCGAGAACCAATTCCAGTTAAAAGAATGGCAGCTCAGCCGGAAAGATAATTTATAAGGATCAATGAGGATTGCGTGTATTCGTAAACATACTGAGTCAACAGACTCAAAATGATAATGACAAGGAATGTCAATAAGACTAGAGACGTATGGGATTAACCATAATGCAAGCAAGCAAGAATTTCAAGAGCAATAGGCTACTCAGGATTTTCGGAAGTTCAAATAGTATTTTGAATACTTTTGTGAAATACATGAATCAACTGGGGGTGAGCGGATACTCGACAAGTGCGAGGATTTTTTTGAAGGGGTATTCATGTGTCAAAGAACTGCTAGGCAGTAGGCACAAAGTATTCTCGGAACAATAGAGAAAACTTTGGAATATCTTGTAATAACAAGATCAATGGGGGATGATCGTATGAATGGCAAGTGTAAGTAGTTATCCATACGGATTTATCGGTGGAAGGGGAATTGCAAACGCGATG
Organism: Triticum dicoccoides; assembly: GCF_002162155.2. NCBI lineage: Eukaryota > Viridiplantae > Streptophyta > Magnoliopsida > Poales > Poaceae > Triticum > Triticum dicoccoides. Next base: position 681,513,643 of record NC_041386.1, on the reverse strand, counting down.
AACACAAGTTCTCGGGTTAACAGCGGACAGTATCTTCAGGGGTCTTCACGTGCAGCAGACGATCGTCCGTAATAAGGGGCCCTCCGGGCGAAAGTGATAACGAGATCCTAATGTTAGATTTGGTAAACTTCATTTATCCCGAGTAGAAAAGAGTTCAGAGTCCCAGAGTAAAGGTCGAGGAGTAAAAGATCCTAGTACCACCCGATGGCGACGTGGGCCCGTAAGGCACACAGCTAAGTTAGTAAAAGTTTTTGTAATGTCTAGACTCGACTTCGGCCAAGGAGTGTGGAAGGGGGATTCCTACAGGCAGTCGGCTCTGATACCAACTTGTGACGCCCCCGATTTAATCGTACACTAATCATGCACACAAATGTGTACGATCAAGATCAGGGACTCACGGGAAGATATCACAACACAACTCTACAAATAAAATAAGTCATACAAGCATCATAATACAAGCCAGGGGCCTCGAGGGCTCGAATACAAGTGCTCGATCATAGACGAGTCAGCGGAAGCAACAATATCTGAGTACAGACATAAGTTAAACAAGTATGCCTTAAGAAGGCTAGCACAAACTGGGATACAGATCGAAAGAGGCGCAGGCCTCCTGCCTGGGATCCTCCTAAACTACTCCAGGTCGTCGTCAGCAGGCAGCACGTAGTAGTAGGCACCTCCAGTGTAGTAGGGGTCGTCGTCGACGGTGGCGTCTGGCTCCTGGACTCCAGCATCTGGTTGCGACAACCAGAAAGGAAGGAAAAGGGGAAAAAAGGGGGGAGAAAGCAACCGTGAGTACTCATCCAAAGTACTCGCAAGCAAGGAACTACACTACATATGCATGGGTATATGTGTAAAGGGCCATATCGGTGGACTGAACTGCAGAATGCCAGAATAAGAGGGGGATAGCTAGTCTTATCGAAGACTACGCTTCTGGTCACCTTCGTCTTGCAGCATGTAGAAGAGAGCAGATTGAAGTCCTCCAAGTAGCATCTCCAAGTAGCATCTCCAGTAGCATCGCATAGCATAATCCTACCCGGCGATCCTCTCCTCGTAACCCTGAGAGAGAGCGACCACCGGTTGTATCTGGCACTTGGAAGGGTGTGTTTTATTAAGTATCCGGTTCTAGTTGTCATAAGGTCAAGGTACAACTCCAAGTCGTCCTATTACCGAAGATCACGGCTATTCGAATAGATTAACTTCCCTGCAGGGGTGCACCACATAACCCAACACGCTTGATCCCATTTGGCCGGACACACTTTCCTGGGTCATGCCCGGCCGCGGAAGATCAACACGTCGCAGCCCCACCTAGGCAGAACAGAGAGGCCAGCACGCCGGTCTAAACCTAAGCGCGCAGGGGTCTGGGCCCATCGCCCTGAGCACACCTGCACGTTGCGTGGGCGGCCGAAAGCAGACCTAGCCTAGTGGCGTTCCAGTCCAATTCGGCGCGCGCCGCTCCGTCGCTGACGTCTGAAGTGCTTCGGCTGATACCACGACGTCGGGATACCCATAACTACTCCAACGTAGATGGTTAGTGCGTATAGGCTCGTAGCCAACTCAGATCAAATACCAAGATCTCGTTAAGCGTGTTAAGTGTCCGCGAACGCTGAACAGGGCCAGGTCCACCTGTCTCCTAGGTGGTCTCAACCTGCCCTGTCGCTCCGCCACAAAGTAACAGTCGAGGGCCATCGGGAACCCAGGCCCACCTCTACCGGGATGGAGCCACCTGCCCTTTCAGGCCCCAACTCCGTACAGTATCACAGGTAATGTAACAGTGTAAAGTATATAGTATATGCCCGTGATCACCTCCCGAAGTGATCACAGCCCAGTAGTATAGCATGGCAGACGGACAAGAGTGTAGGGCCACTGATGGAACACTAGCATCCTATACTAAGCATTTAGGATTGCGGGTAAGGTATCAATGACTGTAGCAGCAATGACAGGCTATGCATCAGAATAGGATTAACGGAAAGCAGTAACATGCTACACTACTCTAATGCAAGCAGTATAGAGTAGAATAGGCGATATCTGTTGATCAAAGGGGGGGCTTGCCTGGTTGCTCTGGCAAGAGAGAGGGGTCGTCAACTCCGTAGTCGAACTGGTCAGCAGCAGCGTCGGTCTCGTAGTCTACCGGAGAAAAGAGGGGGAAGAAACAATGAATACAGAGCAAACAAAGCACCACAAAATATATCAAGGCAATACGCGGTGTTCGTTGTGCCCTAACGCGGTAGTAGGTGATACCGGTGAAGGGGGGAAAACCCCCGGGAAAGTATTCCCGGTGTTTCGTGTTTTCGGGCAGAGGAGCCGGAGGGGAAAAGTTGCGGGTTCGATAGGTTAGGGGTGTGTGGCGG
>NC_041386.1:681492411-681494373 GCF_002162155.2 Triticum dicoccoides | reverse complement strand
CCTATTCGGGTTTCATCCGCAAGGAGATCCGGCCGGGGTGTCGCTTACGGCCCCAAACGATGTGTACAGGGTTCCCGAGCCCACCAACCGGGTGCCACTCGGTACACCGGGCCACGTGTGCCTAGTCTGTCCCAAGCCCACCCTGCCGGGTGCCACTTGGTAGAAAAATAGCACTACCTACAAACACCAGAAACTAGTTGCGACTCCTGGACAGAGACCAAGTTGATTAATAAGTCGAGAGGGGCACTTAAGCATTCCAATGTGTGGTAGTATCGAGTCATTGGACAACATACATAGAACTCAGTGCTTAAGGACGGTTCCAATGAGACAACCCACCATGTACTCCTACATGGCCTCTCACCGCTACCTTTACCAAATCGTGTTCACACACTTCACCCTCAGCATCAAAACATATCATGACACTCCAGTTCATTCCCAATGAACCAGACCTGACACAACTCTAAGCAATAGCAGGCATAGCATGGTAGGAACACATCAGTGGCTTCAATCAACTCCTACACATGCTAGTGGGTTTCAACTATTTACTGTGGCAATGACAGGTCATGCAGAGGAATGGGTTCAACTACCGCAGCACAAAGTAGCAGATGAACCGTTGTTGTCCTAATGCAATAACTGAGAGCAGGAGCGAGAGAGTAGGGTTTTATCGAAATGGACAAGGGGGTTTGCTTGCCTGGTAAAACAACAAGGAAGGCACTGCTTCACAGACAGGTACTCTGGAACGTCTCCGGAGCAGGACCTATCGAGAAGGAACGGTGCCGGCAATCAAAACACAATCATATGCAACAATATGATGCATGAACATGGCATGTAGATGTGATGCTGTTGAGCTAATGCAACTAGTAAACATTTGGTTTGAAGTCCATTTGAACCAAAGGTTCAAATGCATTTCTAAATTAAGTCTCTTATATATGCCCTAATGTGTTTTCCCATATTCAGCATGTATAAGTTGGTTTTTCATGCATGAAACTAGTACAGATGGAAAGATGACATTTTTCTGATAATTTTTCATATATAAATTATTTCAATCTGAGCTACGGTTGAATTTCTATGAATTTTTGAAGTTTAAATCAATTTCTGGAATTTTCTGATTATTTCAATTCCAGAAAGTATATAATTGCGTCAGCATGACGTCAGCACGACGTCAGTGGTCAACGCGGCTGTCCAGGTCAAATCTGACGTGTGGGACCCACACGTCAGTGACAGGGGGGGTTGACAGGGGTTAATTAATTTAATTAAAAGGTTAGGGGGGGTCGGGCCCACTGGTCAGCGACCCTGGGGGTCAAACCCGGTCAACTCGCCGGCGTTTAGCCGCCGGCGAGGCCGAGCGTGGCGGAGGAAGTGCATTTGCACGTTACGGCCACCAAACGGGAGGCGGAGAGCATCTACGAGCTCCTGGGAACGAGCCGCAGCTCTTGGTGGTGATGGTTGAGCTCGGGGTGGCCGGAGACGTCGCCGGCGACGACTTTGGCGGTCGCCGGAGCTCGGGCGCCGATGGAAACGGCGCCACCGTGCACGGGAGGAACAACGGGTAGCAACTACGCGTTCTGCAGGCTCCCACAAAGCCAACGGGCATAAGCACGGGGCCGATTGGCCACCGGAGCCTCGTCGGCGACGAGTTCGTGCGGCGGTGTGCTTCGGGCATCATGGGAAGTGGTGCTACAACGAGCGCTAGGCCGTGGGGTTAGGGGGAAACGACGGAGGAGCTCACTGGGAGGTCGAAGCGCAGCTCAGTGGGCCTGGGGACGACCTAGACGGCGCGAATCGAAGACGAGGTCACCGGCGGCCGAAGGTTGAAGAAGAGCTCGAAGTCGACGCTGCAGGGCTTCCGGCGGGGCGTGGTTCGGTGAAGGGGTCGAGGACGACATCGCGGAGCTCGTGGGCACAACCGAGGGGCGAGGGGGTGGCTGTGGCCGTGGTGGTTCTCGTCGGCGGCGGCGGCCG
>NC_041386.1:681482734-681491747 GCF_002162155.2 Triticum dicoccoides | reverse complement strand
TTCGGTGGAAATGAGGGGGAGCCAGAGGAGGGGATGAGCATGGGGGGGGGAGGAATGAGAGGGCCTGGGGTGCGTGGCCGTCTTCGTGGCATTGGGAGGGAGTCCGGGGAAGCAGGAGGTGGCTAGCAGGGGGGGAGGTGGCGCGCGCGCGTGCCGGCGAGCGTCGGGCACACGCCCTCGTCCTTCTGTCCGAGGAGGGAGACGACAGAAGGCAGCGGGGGTGGGCTGGGCCGCCAGCTGGAGATGGGCCAGGTAAGTGGCCCAGGTAAGTCTCTCTCCCCTTTTCTGTTTTCTTTTCTAATTTTCTGACATTTGTTTGATTTAATAAATATATTAAATCATTTAATTTTATTATGCCAATTTTTGTAGGGGCTAATGGTATTATTCCAGAGCTCTTTTATAATTGGCATAGTTTTTGGACCATATTTCATATATATAGAAATATATTTCCAATGCAAATATTTATCGAATTAATCCAAATGGCCAAAATAAATGTCCATGAGCTCCTAAAAATATTGTTTTGATTTTTATCTCTGTCCAATATTTTTAGAGGGCATCATGAGCATTTTCTTGGACCCTTTTGGAGAAATTTTTATTTGGGTCATTTTCAAAAATGATTCTGAGGGTTCCACCAATCCTCATTTCAATTTAAATGAAATTTAAACATGATGCACAAATGGCTAGCTAGCCTAGGTCATACCAGACTAGGGATGTGACAACTCGCCCCCACTTGACAGAATCTCGTCTCGAGATTCAGGGGTCGACGGAAAGAAAGCGGGGTACTCCAGTCGAAGACGATCTTCTCGCTCCCAAGTAGCCTCTCTCTCGGAATGATGAGACCACTGAACTTTGAGAAACTTGATGTTCTGACGTCGGGTAACACGCTCTGCTTGATCAAGAATGCGAACTGGGTACTCTCGGTATGTGAGGTTATCTTGGAGATCAAGCGTTTCGTGGTCCACTCCACGAATAGGATCCGAGAAGCAACGCATGAGTTGAGAGACGTGGAAGACATCATGAACTCGAGAAAGATGTGGGGGTAGTTCCAACTGGTAGGCAACCTCTCCTCGTTTAGCGAGAATGCGAAAGGGACCAATGTAACGAGGAGCCAACTTGCCCTTGATACCGAAACGATGGGTACCCTTCAAAGGAGTAACCCGAAGGTAAGCTTGGTCGCCAATTTCATAAGTCATATCCTTATGATGACGATCATACTGGCTTTTCTGACGAGACTGGGCTGTTTTCAAATTCAATGATGCGAACTTGCTCTTCTGCCTCCTGGATCATATCCGGTCCAAAGAATTGTCTTTCACCGGTTTCTGACCAGTTCAAAGGTGTTCGACAACGTCGTCCATAGAGAACCTCAAAAGGAGCTTGCTTGAGGCTGGATTGGTAGCTATTGTTATAGGCAAACTCGGTGAAAGGAAGACATTTCTCCCAATCCATACCGAATGAGATAACGCAAGCTCTGAGCATGTCTTCGAGAATTTGATTGACCCGTTCCACCTGACCACTCGACTGAGGGTGGAAAGCGGTACTGAAGGAAAGATGGGTTCCCATGGCAGTTTGGAAACTCTCCCAGAAATGAGAAGTGAAAAGGCTGCCACGGTCTGAATTGATCTCTAGTGGAACACCATGGAGTGACACTATTCGAGAAATATATAAGTCAGCAAGCTGACTAGCAGTGATATTTTCCCGAACAGGAAGGAAGTGAGCCACTTTGGAGAGACGATCAATGACTACGAAGATAGCATTATTCCCTCTCTTGGTCCTGGGAAAGCCGGTGATGAAGTCCATACTAACTTTATCCCATTTCCATTCAGGAATAGCTAAAGGATGAAGGGTGCCAGCAGGTCTTTGATGCTCTGCCTTAACGCGACGACATACGTCACATTTAGCAATGAACTCAGCGATTTCTCTCTTCATCCTAGTCCACCAGAACCTCTGGCGTAGGTCCTGATACATCTTAGTACTACCGGGATGAATCGTGAGAGGGGATTCATGCGCCTCCTTAAGAATCAATTGTCGCAGATGTTGATTCTTGGGAACCACCAAGCGATTCTCAAAGAAAACAACACCACGATCATCCATAGAGAAACATCCACCAACTCCCTTCTTAATGTTTCTCTTAATGCGAATAACCCCCCTATCAAACTTCTGGTCAGAGATGATCTGATCCTCAAGGGTAGGTTTCGCCACCAAGGTAGAAAGGAATCCGCGAGGAGCAATGTGAAGGTTAAGCTTACAGAATTCCTCATGGAGAAGTGGTTGGCCTTGCTGCAACATGAGATTGTTGCAATAGGATTTACGGCTTAGAGCATCAGCCATGACATTGGCTTTGCCTGGGGTGTAGGTAATCCCTAGATCATAATCTGTGATCAACTCCAACCAACGTCTTTGCCTAAGGTTCAGATCTGGTTGGGTGAAGATATACTTGAGACTCTGGTGATCGGTGTAGATCTCGCAACGTTTACCAAGGAGGTAATGTCGCCAGGTCTTGAGTGCATAGACTACGGCTGCAAGCTCTAGATCATGTGTAGGATAATTCTCCTCATGTGGATGCAACTGTCGGGATGCATAGGCAATCACATGACGATCCTGCATAAGGATGCAACCTAGTCCCTGTCGTGAGGCGTCGCAGTAGATAATAAAGTCTTTTGTGAAATCCGGTGGCACAAGTATGGGAGCAGAACTCAGGCGTCTTTTCAGTTCCTGAAAACTGTACTCACACTGTGGGGACCACTCGAACTTTTTATCTTTCTTGAGAAGTTCTGTGAGGGGTTTGGCTACTTTGGAGAAGTTTTCAACAAAGCGGCGACAATAGCTGGCTAGGCCAAGGAAACTCCTAACTTGTTTCACGGTCTCAGGTGGAGTCCAATCGAGAACGGCTTGAACTCTCTCGGGATTGACAGCAATGCCCTTACCAGAGATTACGTGGCCTAGGTAGGTCACTTCTGGCAACCAAAATTCACACTTGGAGAACTTGGCATAAAGGCGGTGCTCTCTGAGTTTTTCTAACACAAGTCTAAGATGTTCGGCATGCTCTTCCTCGTTCTTCGAGTAAATAAGAATATCATCGAGGTAAACCACGACGAACTTATCTAAGTACTCCATGAAGATCGAGTTCATCAGGCGGGAGAATGTGGCTGGGGCGTTGGTTAGGCCAAAGGACATGACGGTGTACTCGTACTGGCCATAACGAGTGACAAAAGCTGTCTTGGGAATGTCCCCGTTTCTGATTTTGATTTGATGGTAGCCTAACCTTAAATCCATCTTGGAGAAGACTGAGGATCCAGCGAGCTGATCATACAGGTCGTTGATCCTGGGGAGCGGATACTTGTTCTTGATCGTGACCAAATTAACGGGACGATAATCAACGACCATCCGGTCCGTACCGTCTTTCTTCTTGACAAAGAGGACGGGGCAAGCCCAAGGAGAAGAACTAGGACGGATGAAACCCTTTTGCAAGGACTCATCGAGTTGTTTCTTAAGCTCGGCTAGTTCTAAGGGTGCCATCTTGTAAGGTCTCCGGGAGATTGGAGCTGTTCCTGGGATAAGATCTATGACAAACTCTACTTCTCTGTCAGGTGGAACACCTGGCAGTTCCTCTGGAAAGACATCCGGAAAGTCACGGACTACCGGGATATCTTCAAGGTCTGGAAGAGGGCTGGCATTAAGAGAATAGAGCTGACGCTTTGCAACTCTAGTGGAGACGGTGACTATCTTGCCAGACGGGTGTGTAAGCTGAACAGATCTTGTGTAACAATCAATCTTGGCATGATGAGCTGTCATCCAGTCCATACCCAAGATGATGTTAATATCTGAGGACTTGAGGGCTACAAGTGATGCAAGGAATACAATTCTATCAACAAGGATTTCGTTACCATGGCTGATTCTGGTGGTCTGCCATCTAGACCCTGGGGTTTGGATTTCAAGCGGAGTTGGCATATCGCAAAATGACATGTCGTGCAAACGAGCATAGCCTTCAGAAATGAAGGAGTGAGATGCTCCAGTATCGAATAGAACTGATGCTGGGTGACAATTGACAAGGAGTGTACCAAGAACGACATCTGGATCATCATGAGCGTCTTTAGCTGAGACGTGATGCACACGTCCACGTTCAGTGGAAACTGACTTGACACTGATCATCTTGCGTGATGGCTTAACACAGCCAACAGTCTTCTCGGGCTGGGGTGGAGCATAACTAGTCTGAGAGCAGTCACGTGCATAGTGTCCTGACTTCCCGCATGTGAAGCAAGTCCCTGAGGTTGGACGGGGACCCGCACTAACAAGCGGTCTACCAGTAGGCCTGGGTGGAACATACGACTGAGCTGGGGAAGGCACCACATAAGACGGCCTCGGTGTATAACCGGAAGGAAGAGCGGAGTTTGGAACCCAAATCCGGCGTTTCAGGGAACTAGAGCCAGAGGAGGATCCCAAATCACGGGTGTGCTTACGGGACTCCTCGTAAGTGAGTTGAGCTGTCTCTGCATTGATGGCCTTGTTCACAAGGGCTTGGAATGTATCACAATGATGCAGGTGGAGATCACGACGCAACTTGGGGTTGAGACCCTTCCGGAACCTAGCCTGCTTCTTAGCATCCGTGGACACTTCTTCTGTGGCATAACGGGCGAGGTTCTCGAACTCTCTGCTATAAGCATCAACAGCCATCTTATTCTGGGTGAGACTACAGAACTCTTCTCTCTTGCGATCAATGAGGGCTTGGGGAATGTGATGCTCGCGAAAAGCCTCAGTGAAATCCTTCCAGGTAGGAATCTGGCCAGCTGGAAGCATAGCCTCATAGTTCTGCCACCAAAGACTAGCAGGACCTTCCAGGTGATATGTGGCATAAGTGACCTTGTCATCTTCAGCTACGCTCGCGGAACGCATCTTATGGGTGATGCTACGGAGCCAGTCATCTGCATCGAGTGGCTCGATGGAATGATGAAAGGTAGGTGGGTGCAAGCGAATGAAATCATGAATGGTAGCAGACCCTTTGAACTGATGTGCGGTGTTCTCCTCGATACGCGCCAACAAACGGTTAGACTCACGCTTGTTCCTCTCCATCTCTAGCATGAGCTCTGCCAGCGAAGGCTGGTCGGGAGGATTCTCATCCCTACCATCTCCATGGTTCCGGATACGATTAAAAGAACTTGATGACATCCTGCGAAACGAAACCCAGGGATGCAATCAACATTAACTATAGACTATAGAATGTAGGACAAGGAATTAATATCACTCGAACTCCTTAGGAAAATTCCGGCAGCATAACGGCAGTAAAATGCTCAGAATGAGACATCCTACTAAAAATGGGGTAGTACAACAACTCAACATCACCACTCAAGGTTCTGGGATAGTACTAAACAGACTACACCGGAAATACTCAAAACTGGGGTATGACTCTGATCAACCAGTCCTATGGAACTACGGAGTAGTAACACGTGATCCTGATAGACGGAAGAGAAAGCCTAGTTCCTTAACCCCGTAGGAAAGATAGGATGACTCAGATCAGAAGGCCATGAGGTAAAGGAGTAAAAAGAGCCTTACGTTCCATCCCACAATCAATTCCCTTATATAACTAAAGAATTTCTAGACTAAACTTCGACCAGTTTGGCTTGGTAATCCTACAGGCAGTCAAGCTCTGATACCAAAAGCTGTCAGGACCCCGACTCGATGCCACATCGATCTAGCATGTAACACCTCATATCGCTTTGCGGCCTCACGCACGGTATCCCCACGGGTGTCGCCTTACCTTTGCCCGGGACCGTTTGCTCATTTTGGCACACGTACATGATGGTGTCGCTAGCATCCATATGATAAAGAGCCCGGGCTGACATGGCTAGTCGTAAACCCAAAGTGGCACTAACTTACAGGGACAGGCATCCATGACCCAGCATCGAACGTGTCGGTCATCAGCGAGTGAATCCAGGCTGTAGCACTGGGCTAACAGGACTCCGGTGAACCGGGCTGTAGCGGGCTAGCAGGACTCCGGTATTCACCGCGTGACATTTCCCCGAAGGGACAGACACATGATCGAAGAAGGACACATGCCGGCCCGCCTAAGTGTTCCGGAGCAGTAGCAAGCTACCAGGGCTCAGTGGAAGCACTAGGAGACATTTCCCGGTAAGAGAGGCTACTAAGAATAAACAACTAGATAGTCAGATCCCACACATAGCAATACACATTACACGTACGCATAACATGCAAGTATGTGCTGTACAACATGGCATCACAGCATAACTCAACAACTCATATAGATAAAGGCTCAGAAGAGCCGTCATAGCATATATTGCAAACAGGGGTCACAAGACCCATCATACAGAGCATACAAGCAACAAGCGGAAGCATTACATGTCTGGGTACAGACATCTACAAAAGAAAAAGGCTGAAGAGCCTGACTATCTACAACATCCGATCAAGATCGTAGCTGAGGTACTAGCTACTAGTCGAAGTCCACGAGAACACTAGTAAGACCGAAGTCTCCGCTGCAAAAACATAAATAAAGCAACATGAGTACAAAGGTACTCAGCAAGACTTACATCAGATCCTATCGTACATGCATTGGTATCAAGAGGGTAATGTGGGGTTTAGTTGCAGCAAGCCGGCTTTGACTCTGTGGCTATCCTATTCTACGACTACCAGAAACTCTTGAGGTGAAACAACGTACACGAGTCCACTAATCACCACACAATACACTACTATGGATTCATCCCCGTCTCCCTACGAGAAGGCCATCCATAGCACTCACACTTGTCTTGAGCATTTTATAGTATCCACTTCAAGTTGTCTATGTACCATGTAAGCATCCAAGAAGTCCATAACCGCGGACCCGGCTATTCGAATAGATCATGTTAACCCTGCAGGGGTGTACTTCTTCACACACGCTCTCGCCACTTACCTCCATGTACACGTCATGTATCTCGGCAACCTTCAAGCGGAAGCCTGGCGAGGGTGTCGGCCACGACCTGACTAACCACACAAGACTCTAGTCCAGGTTTATCGCCTATTCGGGTTTCATCCGCAAGGAGATCCGGCCGGGGTGTCGCTTACGGCCCCAAACGATGTGTACAGGGTTCCCGAGCCCACAAATCGGGTGCCACTCGGTACACCGGGCCACGTGTGCCTAGTCTGTCCCAAGCCCACCCTGCCGGGTGCCACTTGGTAGAAAAATAGCACTACCTACAAACACCAGAAACTAGTCGCGACTCCTGGACAGAGACCAAGTTGATTAATAAGTCGAGAGGGGCACTTAAGCATTCCAATGTGTGGTAGTATCGAGTCATTGGACAACATACATAGAACTCAGTGCTTAAGGACGGTTCCAATGAGACAACCCACCATGTACTCCTACATGGCCTCTCACCGCTACCTTTACCAAATCGTGTTCACACACTTCACCCTCAGCATCAAAACATATCGTGACACTCCAGTTCATTCCCAATGAACCAGACCTGACACAACTCTAAGCAATAGCAGGCATAGCATGGTAGGAACACATCAGTGGCTTCAATCAACTCCTACACATGCTAGTGGGTTTCAACTATTTACTGTGGCAATGACAGGTCATGCAGAGGAATGGGTTCAACTACCGCAGCACAAAGTAGCAGATGAACCGTTGTTGTCCTAATGCAATAACTGAGAGCAGGAGCGAGAGAGTAGGGTTTTATCGAAATGGACAAGGGGGTTTGCTTGCCTGGTAAAACAACAAGGAAGGCACTGCTTCACAGACAGGTACTCTGGAACGTCTCCGGAGCAGGACCTATCGAGAAGGAACGGTGCCGGCAATCAAAACACAATCATATGCAACAATATGATGCATGAACATGGCATGTAGATGTGATGCTGTTGAGCTAATGCAACTAGTAAACATTTGGTTTGAAGTCCATTTGAACCAAAGGTTCAAATGCATTTCTAAATTAAGTCTCTTATATATGCCCTAATGTGTTTTCCCATATTCAGCATGTATAAGTTGGTTTTTCATGCATGAAACTAGTACAGATGGAAAGATGGCATTTTTCTGATAATTTTTCATATATAAATTATTTCAATCTGAGCTACGGTTGAATTTCTATGAATTTTTGAAGTTTAAATCAATTTCTGGAATTTTCTGATTATTTTAATTCCAGAAAGTATATAATTGCGTCAGCATGACGTCAGCACGACGTCAGTGGTCAACGCGGCTGTCCAGGTCAAATCTGACGTGTGGGACCCACACGTCAATGACAGGGGGGGTTGACAGGGGTTAATTAATTTAATTAAAAGGTTAGGGGGGGGTCGGGCCCACTGGTCAGCGACCCTGGGGGTCAAACCCGGTCAACTCGCCGGCGTTTAGCCGCCGGCGAGGCCGAGCGTGGCGGAGGAAGTGCATTTGCACGTTACGACCACCAAACGGGAGGCGGAGAGCATCTACGAGCTCCTGGGAACGAGCCGCAGCTCTTGGTGGTGATGGTTGAGCTCGGGGTGGCCGGAGACGTCGCCGGCGATGACTTTGGCGGTCGCCGGAGCTCGGGCGCCGATGGAAACGGCGCCACCGTGCACGGGAGGAACAACGGGTAGCAACTACGCGTTCTGCAGGCTCCCACAAAGCCAACGGGCATAAGCACGGGGCCGATTGGCCACCGGAGCCTCGTCGGCGACGAGTTCGTGCGGCGGTGTGCTTCGGGCATCATGGGAAGTGGTGCTACAACGAGCGCTAGGCCGTGGGGTTAAGGGGAAACGACGGAGGAGCTCACTGGGAGGTCGAAGCGCAGCTCAGTGGGCCTGGGGACGACCTAGACGGCGCGAATCGAAGACGAGGTCACCGGCGGCCGAAGGTTGAAGAAGAGCTCGAAGTCGACGCTGCAGGGCTTCCGGCGGGGCGTGGTTCGGTGAAGGGGTCGAGGACGACGTCGCGGAGCTCGTGGGCACAACCGAGGGGCGAGGGGGTGGCTGTGGCCGTGGTGGTTCTCGTCGGCGGCGGCGGCCGCGTTCGGTGGAAATGAGGGGGAGCCAGAGGAGGGGATGAGCATGGGGG
>NC_041386.1:681474383-681482605 GCF_002162155.2 Triticum dicoccoides | reverse complement strand
TGGGGTGCGTGGCCGTCTTCGTGGCATTGGGAGGGAGTCCGGGGAAGCAGGAGGTGGCCAGCAGGGGGGGAGGTGGCGCGCGCGCGTGCCGGCGAGCGTCGGGCACACGCCCTCGTCCTTCTGTCCGAGGAGGGAGACGACAGAAGGCAGCGGGGGTGGGCTGGGCCGCCAGCTGGAGATGGGCCAGGTAAGTGGCCCAGGTAAGTCTCTCTCCCCTTTTCTGTTTTCTTTTCTAATTTTCTGACATTTGTTTGATTTAATAAATATATTAAATCATTTAATTTTATTATGCCAATTTTTGTAGGGGCTAATGGTATTATTCCAGAGCTCTTTTATAATCGGCATAGTTTTTGGACCATATTTCATATATATAGAAATATATTTCCAATGCAAATATTTATCGAATTAATGGCCAAAATAAATGTCCATGAGCTCCTAAAAATATTGTTTTGATTTTTATCTCTGTCCAATATTTTTAGAGGGCATCATGAGCATTTTCTTGGACCCTTTTGGAGAAATTTTTATTTGGGTCATTTTCAAAAATGATTCTGAGGGTTCCACCAATCCTCATTTCAATTTAAATGAAATTTAAACATGATGCACAAATGGCTAGCTAGCCTAGGTCATACCAGACTAGGGATGTGACAATCTCAGTGGAAGAAATGTGGTTTCAAAAGGGAACGCGTCAACTTTGAAGGCTAAGCGACAGTTGCTTCGTCATTTCACCTTGAAACATTCCATACACTCAACACATACCATCCCATGTTACATATAACATAATAATCACTTTTTGAATTCGTTCATTATAATTTTCTCACTCTGTTTGATATTTTTAAGTCATGAAGTGATTTTCGAGCAATTAACAGACATAATTCAAATTGGCGAAAGGGCCCATGCATTGCAACGGGAGATAAAAATCATAGTCTTCAATGGTCATGATCACATTTTGCTGCATCATCCAGATACACAATCATTCTCAATTTCGTGAAATCATGAATATCTATTTGAACTCATGAAGATATTTGAAATTGAAAACATTTTTCCAATTCATGAACACTTTTACAAATTTTCGAACATTTTCTAAAATCAGGAACATTTTTTGAATTAATGGACATTTTATACTATATGCAGACATTTTAAAAAATAATCTGAACAGTTTCTTTCACAAGTTTCATGAATCGGCGAACATTTCTAGAAGGATCAAACATTGGTTTGGAAATTACTGGAACAATTTTGAAATTCACGAACATTTTTTTGATACAACAAACATTTTTTGAAATGCATGATCATTTTTTAATCATCGATCATTTTATGAATGAATAAACTATTTTGTAAGTCACGAAAAGTTTTGATTTTTTAGGATATTTTTCCATTCATGAACATTTTTTAAATAATGTAATTTTGTTCAATTTCATTAAATATAATACAAAAACCTTTTTACAAATCATGAACATTTTATGACTTCCCTAACATTTTCAAAATTTCGAACATTCTTTGAATTAGCAAATATTTTTATAAAATCGTGAATATTTTTGGAATCCATAAACTTTTTATTATTATTTTAATACTTTATTTTAAAATTCTCATATTTTGAAATTTAAGAACTTTTTTGAAGTCCTAAAATTTTAAAGTTGAAAAAACAGAAATGCAAAAGAAAAATAAAAAATAAAACTAAAAAACAGGCCGCACGAACATGGGCCGGCCCAAATGGGCGTGCTGCGTCTTCTTCCGACGCGCAAAGCGCATTATAGGAGGCCCCTACTGCATCGGTCGGCCAACGCAGGGTATTCTCCTGTGTGAAACGTTCTTTATCAGTTATAGGTGGCATTGATGTGTAATATTTTGCAACTTTGAAGGCGATTTTCGTGACGTACGGCAAGAATTAGTAGCCCCTTTATTATTAGGTAAAGATTTAAACTACATGTGCAAGAATATTTTTGGCAAAATGGGTTGAAAAATCATATGTGTGTTACTAAGTCTATATTTATGCCCTATCCAATAAAATAAAAGGAATTTCACACATTAGGAAGCCAAGACTCAACCCCTAACATGGAGCTAATTGGTTTTTAATTTCAAAAATGTGAACAAAGTGTGAAAAAAACATGATTGGTTTTATTGGGGACCAAGAAAAGTTCTATAATTTTGTGTAGGTACTAATCATTTGCTACGGTTTAAAAACTCCTGGTAGTTTCATAAACCTTAAAGTCATCAACTTGGGGGGAAATTGTTGGTTTCTACAAATGTCTACACTTGGAGGGCCAACAATTCACTAACAGAGAGGAAGCAACTGTCGAAATCACTAATTAAGAAGTACTTCTTTCAAAGATCACTCCTACCTCCTCATGTGCGTCACTTGTCGCAACCTGGGGGTTTCCCTTTTTTTTGTATATTTGTTTATTAAAAAAATTATCTCTTAATCCGTGCGTCCAAATCTCGAACCGTTTTCACCACTAGATTCCTCGCGTCGAGATCTTGAAAACTAGATCCCATGTTGGTAGGTTATGACAAACTTTTTTCATGAAAAAACTGAACCGGAGGATATTTTATTCTTTCCAGAAGAGGCACGGCCGTGCCTCTCGCGAAAACACAACCGTGCCCCACGCGGAAGCACAATCATGTCTTTCGCAGAAGGAAAAAGATAGAAAACGAGGTTTTTTTCTTTTCCGACCGTGCCTCTCACAGAACCAAAACCGTGGCTCTCACTGAAGGAGGAAAAAAAAACAGAAAACACGTTTTTTTTCTGTTTTTGAGAGACGCGATCGTGCCTCTCGTGAAAGCTCAACTGTGCCTCTTGAAAGAACATGCGGTGTCCCGATGTTTGGTTTTGGTAATTGATGACAATCTCTATGGACTAATGGTTGTCTTGAGTTATAGTTGAAGGATTTGTCCATAGGCTTTTCTTGAAGTCCATGTGTTGGTTTCAAGGAGTTTATGAGTTGACCAAGGTGCTATTAAGGAATTGTCCAAAGATTGGTCATGTGAGTGTTGAGCTTATTGCAAGCATGTCTTGAAGAAAAAGATTGTGTGATCATTCATGTTTACCTTCAAGGCATCATCCAAATGAAGAGAGTTGGAAAGCTTCAAGGTTGATCAAGACTAAGTCAAGAGTGAATCAAGTTGATCAGCTCACAAAGCGTAGAAGATGTACCGAGAGGGATCAAGTGATCCCATGGTATGGTAAGCATTGTCCATTGTGCTTTGTGTACTAACCCATGGTCTATGTGAGATTTCTATGTGGGGTTAGGTACGTGTTCATGGGCTTGCGTCAAGAGGAAGATATCACTCAACCCATGGAGTGGATGACATCAAGTGGTGATCGTCATCAAGATTGCCGTGTGCAAGTTCAAGTGGAGCATCACGAAGAGATCAAGTTCTTGAAGCTTGCCAGCCATTATGGTGTCAATGGACTTGTGAAGATGTGCCGAAGAGTGGCTCACTCATAGTAGAGTATGGGGGAGCAATCATCTAGTCTTCATCGACCCAAGCAATCAAGAAAGGTGGTCCAACTTGAGGGAGTCAAGATCGTCATCATCTAGCTCAAGTGGACTTCGTGCAAGGCAAAGGTTTGCCCGTGATAGGTTTTATATTTTACCGGTGTCATGGTGATAGTTTGGAGACCGGGTTATAGGATCGATAGTTGTACTATCAGGGGGCTCTCAAGTGAGTAGCGTGATCGTATTGTTTGTCGAGGGCTCAAACCATTGCATCCTTGCATCATCTTTCTTGATTCTTATTTGTATTTTCTTTTGAGGTTTTATAGCTTGTGGTTATCTTCGTGACAAGCTCTATTACATCGAAAACGGATTTCATATGCTTCTTCTATCGCGTTTTCGGTGTTGGAGGTTTTACTGGTCTTTTTCGAGGAAGGGTTCTCACCATTTTATCATGGGACTTTTCTAATTTGCTTCTTATTGATATTTGATTCAAGATTGTGTTAGCCCATGTCGTTAGCTTTCCAAAAAAATTTGGTTTCGTTGAATTCGGAGTCCGTTTGCAGAAGTTGTGGCAGTTTTGGTGTTCTGAAAAGGCTGCAGCAGTACTACCGCGGACAAGAGCGGATGTAATTTTTTACTACCACTCTAGAGCGATACTACAGCGGTAGTACTGCTCCGGACCAAAAAATCATCACAAGTCCAGCGGTGGTAGGCACAAATGTATTTTTTTAGTATCGCTCGCAAGTAGTAGTACCGCTACCCTTTGAGGTAGTACCGCTACCCCTAGCGGTAGTACCGTGAGGTCGAGCGGTAGTACCGCTCTGTGCGGGCTGTGAGCATAACAGTTGGATTTTTTCCCACCTATAAAAGGGGGTCTTCTTCCCCAATGAACCTTATCCTTTGAGCTCGTGTTCTTCCCCCATTGTTGACCTTCTTCGAGCTTGCTATCTCTCAATCCCTCCATGGATTCTTGCTAGTTTTTTGGGGGAAAGGAGAGAGGAGATCTAGATCCACATTCCCACCACTACAAAAAAATACACTTCCGTGATGATACGTGTTTGTCACAGTAGGTCGCGTTTTTTGTCATGCATGTACATCCATGACAAATTTATGACAGAATCAAGATAGTCATACATGTGCTGTCGTAGAAGTGTTCCATGACATTACCAAAATTATCATCACGGAAGTGTCCACTTCCATGACGATAAATCGCGCGTCACAGAAGTGCTTTCATCAAGGGTGACCGACACATGGCATCCACCGTAATGGAACGTCGTTAAGCTATCGGGTCGGGTTTTGGATCCGATAACCCGTTAACAGCCCCGACCAATGGGGATTTTCCATGTGTAAAATCATCATTGGCTGGAGGAAACACGTGTCAGCTCATTGTTGGGACAGATGTCATCCACTCATTAGACAGAAGGCGCCTATGATACGTCGACACGTGGCCCGGCCCAACAGAGGCCCATTCCTGTGAAAACCCGTTTGACTTGGTCAAAAGGTGACGGGCCGGCCCATGGAAAGCCTGTTAATGGCCTGTTCGCATATAGCCCATTTACAGCCCGCTAACCCAAGGCCCGTTACGCCCTACCCAAATTAGGCCAAGTAGCATCATCTGGGCCATCCAATATGATTCCAGCCCGTTTTCACTTCTGGCCCATGTATGGCCCATGACATCTTTCGGCCCATATGAGGCCCTATGTAACTCTTGGCCTATTAACGACCCATGGTGAAACTGGCCCGCAATGAACAGTGTATCACTTTAAGTAGACCCATTAACGACCCGTGGTGAAACTGGCCCGTAATGAACAGTGTATCACTTTATACCCATTAATGGCCCGTTATTCAGTTGGGCCGTTTCCATCCCATGTTATCTTTCAGCCTTCTCAGAGCCCATTTATTCTTGGGCTCATTTCGAGCATTCGTTTACTTACGGCCCGTTACTATAATTTTCTGCTTGTGGGCCAAATTCAGCCCGTGGTTACAGTCGGCCCGTTTGTGGTCCGTTAATACATTGGGTCGTTTTCATAGCGTCATCAAATACAACCTATTAACGATGGCCCGTTATGGTCGGCCCATGAATGGACGATTCCAACTCTAGCCCGTTTACGGCCATAATGCGGCCTGTTATTGGCCCATGTTTGGCCAATCGATCATACGGCCCGTATAAGACCCATTGATGATAGGGCCCGTAGAACGCCCATTGTTTCTACGGCCCATAGAAGGCCTACTGTTTCTACGGCCCGTAGAAGGCCCACTGTTTCTACCGCCCGTAGGAGGCCCAGTGTCACTACAGTAAATATTAGCCCATGGTTATTGTGGCCTAGTTTTAAAAAATAGGTTATTGCAGCCACTAGCAAACCGCGGAAAAAGAACTGCACTGACTACAAGCAAACAAATAAACAAGACAACAAGGAAATAAATAAGCAAGCAACTTATGCTAGGCTATCACGGCTATTACACATATTACATCCACTGGGCATCAAAGTTCACCACCAGTGCAAATATAGGGAACACAACAGCATATAAACGCCGCAGCAAAACAAGTCCAGAACTGAAACCACTTCAGAAGAGTTCAAGAAACAATATCCTGGGTACCCATAATGCTGGCAAGATGCTTAGCAAGCTTATTAACTTTCT
Organism: Triticum dicoccoides; assembly: GCF_002162155.2. NCBI lineage: Eukaryota > Viridiplantae > Streptophyta > Magnoliopsida > Poales > Poaceae > Triticum > Triticum dicoccoides. The sequence goes on along the minus strand of NC_041386.1, from coordinate 681,476,531 downwards.
CTTGTTTGGCGCTTAAATCCTCCAGCGCTTGCTGTTGCACAAGAAAGTACGCATCTGAATTCTGCAGGGACTTCCTCAGTCCTTCGGCTTCTTGCCGCAACACAGATGACTGATGCCTTTTAGCTTGTACTGAGACTGAAGAAGCCGAAGTGATTCAGGCAGCGAGTTCGAAGAGCTTGTGCCAACGGTACTGGCCAGTAACTCGAACACTACATCAACGCAGGACTGTGGGGTTTTCTCACTGTCTACAAGATCGTTTTTATCACCTTTCTTGGAGACCAACAGGGTTGTCTCACTATCTTGAACCTTATCTGCATTACTTTCTCTACCATTGCATAGTGGGGTGCTCTTCTCCAATATTCTGTTTGCATACTACAAGAGAAACAAGCAGACACATCACATGTTTAGCTTGTAGTATACCAAACTCATTTTGGTAAACTGGTTCAGTAGTAAGGTGGACAGGATAACAACATGAAACAAACATATATCTATGTACTATGGTCACTGTATTGTCCATATCATTCTAGTTTATGTTCCCTAATCAAGATAGAGACACAGTTCAACTCATATATTTTTAAGACACAACAGCATAGACAGAATATAAGTGTGAGAAACTACACAGCATTGGCAGCACTTATAATGTGCATCACATGAGAACATAACTGTTTATACAACTTAAACTGAAATCAACATAGAGCAAGAAGTTAGAACAACAATCCAGTTAAAGAAATAGGTTTAAAACATACTTGTTGCGCCATTGGAGTTTCAATTGGATCCTTCAAATTCGAAAGTAGTTGTTATGAGTAAATACAGTGATGCAACAGCAAAGGAGTATGGACCATAGCTACAGAATCTGACCTGAGAACAGTTGCTCTTCTACTTTAAACGTGGAGTTTGGGTTAGCTGTGGTGGTCTTCGTGCTTTGGGCACTGCAGTAGCTTTACAAACTGCTCGTGTGGGGGTACTCTGTGGTGGACATGGTGCTTTGTCAACTATAAGTGGGTTACTATCCGCTGGGGTTGCGGTTAGATGGGTTGTAGCTGGTTCTCTGCCCAACGGTGTAAGTGTGCAATCTGGAAGAGTCTCGATTATGTGTGGTGGGGCTAGTTTGTGGGCCAGTACAACCATGGTTCTATCTGCATTGACGGGTAGCACTGTCCTTTGTGAAGAACGGGTTTTTGCTCCCTTAGATACTGCCATCACCCCCTCCAATTCAAATGGCTGATAAACAAGAAAAGAAATTGAACGTACAGACATTGTATGATAGACAGATGTGGCAATTCACATATATGTTGTCTAACCAAACATGACAGCATGACACAATTTCACATATATGATGCCTAACTAAACAGGATAGCATGACACAGTTTCAGATATATGATGGATAACTTAACAGGATATAATGGCATAATTCAACATATGATGAGTACCTAAACAGGATGACATGACAAAACTATATGATGTCTTTCTAAAACAGGTTGGGATGAAATAATTCACATACATGTTGTCTAAGTATACAGGATGGCATGATATAATTGACATAATTGATTCATATACTAAGCAGCTGGCACTCGCATGTATGATCTCTAAACTAAGCAGATAGAATTCAATATTGTGCATATAATGTCTAAACTAAGCAATGCAAGACACCATATGCATCATATGAGAAATATAAACATTGCAACTTAGAGCATACACCTCAGGTGGGATATATGACTGGTCATTTGTCTCTGAATCCTCCTCTGAGGAGCTCCCTGTAACCATCGAGATATATGCTTCAACAGGTACCATTGCCTGCTCTGAAGACCTTGTTTTCACTCCAGATTTTTCCATAACCGGCTCAAATGGCTGACACACATGAAGAGTAGTTCAATATACACAGATTGCCGACAAATGGAGTACGCAATGAAAAGAAAGATGGCATGAGATAATTCACATATATGATGCCTGGCTCCATGGCGGTGCATAATTCACATATATGATAACTGGCTGAAAAGCATGGCATTGCATAATTCACATATCTGATATAGAAAGCAAACAGGAGGCATTCACACAAAGCATGTCTAATCTAAGCAGATGGCATGGCAATGTAAGACACCATATGCATGATATGAGCAATATAACCCAGCCAAGTTAGAGCATGCACCT
>NC_041386.1:681446668-681474070 GCF_002162155.2 Triticum dicoccoides | reverse complement strand
GACTGGTCATCTCTCTCTGAATCCTCCTCTGAGGAGCTATCTGTAACTAGCAAAAAATCTGCATCGACAGGTAGCACTGACTGCTCAGAAGACCTTGTTTTCACTCCATATTTTCCCATGACCGACTCAAATGGCTGATGCACAGGAAGAGTAGATGAATGTATAAACATTGCTGACAAATGGAACACATTATGGAAAAAAAATATATGGCACGATACAATTCACATATACGATGACTGGCTAAACAGGATGGCATTGCATGATTCACGTATATGATGCCTGGCTAAAGAAGATGGCATTGCATAATTCCCATATACTCCCTCTGTTCCTAAATATTTGTCTTTTTAGAGATTTGAAATGGACTACCACATACGGATGTATATAGACATATTTTAGAGTGTAGATTCACTCATTTTGTTCCGTATGTAGTCACTTGTTGAAATCTCTAAAAAGACAAATATTTAGGAATGGTGGGAGTATGATATAGAAACCAAACAGATGGCATTCACACAAAGCAAATCTAAACTAAGCTGATGACATATAAGATGTATAATGTAAGCAATGCAAGGTGCCATATGCATGATATGACCAACATCAGCATGCCAGGTTAGAGCAAACACCTCAGGTGGTAAACAGGCATGGTCGGCTCCTTCTGAATCTCCATCTGAACAGTTATCTTCCTCTGGAATACAATCTGGAAATGCAGGAGAGGGGAGGGGGGCACTTCGCCCACCATGGAGCAGCGTCTGCATGACATTATATTCGCACACAACGGTCTTCTCTTTTTCTCTACATGTTTAGTACGATTGTGTACAATATCTGACATGCATAATAATAAAAATAGTTAGATTTTGTAAGGCCTAAGGGGTGCATGCAAATATCAAGACTGATGGTAGCAAACGAGTGGATGGATCCAAAACTAATGATAGCAGGTAGATTATAGCTTTAGTTTAAAAAGATAGACAATGGATCATCTATTGTTTGTTGCACACCCAACATGAACCACATAGAAGACCCCAGATGAACCAGATAGTAGACAGATACTATTCGTTGCTGGCTCGATATGAGACCCATGGGAAATTCAAAACTCAAGATTGAACGATAAAGTAGCAGGTAATAATAACCGATGTATAACGTAAGCAAACACAAAAGACTGCGACCTCTCTTCCGGAACTGTCTAGTCCTCAGGTTCATCTGCTCAGTCGATGATGGTAATGCAGTTGGCGTGGCTGCCGACAACGGGGAAGATGATCTGAGGTGGCGAATGAAAGTCTGCAGGGGGGATCTCTGCTGTAGTGAACGCTTCTGTCGATGGTGCACCTCAGGTGGGGTGGATGATGGCACGGCAGGAGCAGGATATAACACACAGAGTTTTCTTTGACGCCAATCTAAAAATGAAGTAAATCTGTAAGGGCTCCTTAGAATTGGAGGATTCTATAAACGCAGGGACAGGAAAAATACATGAATAGGATAGGAATGCACGTGCAAAATAGAGCATTTGGAAACATAGGATTTCAGTCAACCTGGGTGTTTGGCTCACATGAATTGGAAGAACAGAGGAATGGAGAAACAAAGTGATGCGACGAGTGTACAACCTCTTTGGCATAGCCTTGTGGACCTCAGCATCATTGGGTTGGACATGGAGGATGGTGATGATGCTGGTGTGACTGTCGGAGGCGGGGAAGAAGATCCGAGGCCTCTGGAAACGGCGCCGAGGGTACTGCTCCGCTGTGATGGACGGTTCCGTCGTTGGAGCAGCTCTACTAAGGTGTACGGCGACGAGGCTGAAGCATGACAAGACAGACAACTTTAATCTAAAGTGGGACCCTAATATCATCTGCAATAGATGATGTAAAATACATCACCAAAAAGTGCTATATGTAAAACGCATCAGTCGCGCCACGGCCGCTCCGACAGATGCTATAAGTACTGTTCACTCTGAACTTAACTGAAGAAAATGAACTTCACAGTCGAAACTGAATTTTACTGTCGAAACTGATTGAACTAGTAACAGAGCATTGCAATAGATGTTTAGGGCGTTCGAGCACTAGTAGCAGAGAAGCAGTGATCTAAATCAGCAGACGCTCGAGCAGGGAACACACTAGCAGAGAGCAAGTCGTGCAGTAGCACCGCGAGCGAGTGCTAAAGAAGCAACTCTTGTAGCTGCCGGAGGTCGTGCAGCAGCAGCAGCAGCGCAAGCGAGAGCAAGAGCAGAGCAGCAGCATGAACGAAAGCAGGAGGAGTGCAGCAGTGTGATCGACAGCAAGAACAGAGCCGCAGCGTGAGCGAGAGCCGGAGCAGCTGCATCTAGTGCTGTTGTGGAAGTCACTGCCGAGGAAGCAACGACATGGGGGAGAGACGCCGTGGATGATGTGGCCGGCGACGGCACCGTCGATGGAGATGCCATGTCTGCTCGGTATCGAGCACCGGCAGCCCCGTGAGATCGAATAAAAGATAAAATGCAGCGGTGAGTGCAGAACCTCCTTGGTGGCGCCGAGTTGGCCTCGGCTTCATCGTAGGAATTGGTGAGGGTGCTGCGGTTCTGGTGGGGCAGGTCAAGACGATGCTGTGGGGATTGAGGTGGCGCGATAGACGAGGCGAACATCGGGGCAGCTCCTTGGAGGTGGAGGACGGGGCGGCTGATCCGGCGGGACGACGAGATCGACAACAGATCCTCATCCGGTGCGGTGGATGAGGGACGGCGAGCTGTTGCGGTGGACGACGTAGTCGTGGAAGAGTCTCCGGCTGGGCGGCGGTCGGGAGGCCGACGGAGGAGCATGGGGTTTCGCGGGTTTTGGCGGCCTCGGTGTATGAATGGGTGAGGGGGGCGAAGGGGGAGGGGGGAGCCAAGCTTAGGGACGCGCTTGTCTGAAATGTAGGGTAATTTACCAGCGTACCCCCACCGGTTTTGGCACCGCGACGTGGAGCTTCATTTTTGGTTGAGGGGTAGAAGGGGGATTTCGCGTGTCTGGGCTGCGGGAGCGATTTTGGATGAGGAGGGAGTTCTCGCGCGCGTCCATATTTCGGGATAACAAGGCGCGGTGCGGGTTGAAGAAGCGGGAGTTTCAAAGCAGGTGAGACAAAAGATACTCGAGCTTGAAAATTTCGGGATAACAAGGTGCGGATTCCTTGTTCGGCAGAACAAACTTAACGTGTAAAAAAAATCATACAAGACACAAGAGAGTCATGTCCCCTTTTACTATATTGCTATAGATGCCATTGAAAAAACTACAAGAAAAATGTAAAAAAAATCGGGAGAACATGATTACCCTGCACAGTACCAAATCGATTCGCACTTCCCTCAACAACAACAAAAAACAAATCAATTCCCACCAAATAAAGAGTAATGTCCCTTTTTATATGATTACAGATGCCATGATCTCGAATTTCAATTTTTGAATCCACGTTATGTTGAATTCGAATATATCATTAGGTGACCTTGCGGTTTATAATTGATGTAGTCATACATTTTGATCTTCCATGATATATGAACATTTTACTCCACCATGTGAACATATATATTGTCGTCTACCATATGGACTAAATTTGAATCAATTTTCCTTATTTGAATACGATTGTTGTCAAGTTATACAATAATTTAAATATTATCTTGATAATAAAAAGACATGCATATAGCAGTAATCATATTTCACTATGAACTACATGTACCATACGCTCTGCAATTCAAATATCTGTATCCTTTTTATGTTGAATTCAAATCATAGTACATTATTGGTCTAGGTAGCGAGATGTTCGGGATAATCTAAACCCTGTTTTCATACGTATAATTTTTGGCTGAATTGGGACAAGTTTTGGTATAAGCCTCTTGCAAAACCGGAGATTCTCTCAACAAGCCTCGTGGTTCTGAGAGGGAACGTGTCACCTTTGTGTGCGAAATGATATACGCTGCCTCCCCCCTGATTTTATTTACAGAGGCAACATAGAACTATATGAGTGCCCTGTTAAATTTTGGAATTATTTCGGGTTCATTTGGCCTTTTTATACATTAATTGAGTTTCTGGACTTTTAATGTGCATAATCTAAATATGAATTGCATGCACATGCTCCGGTGCACCAAAGTGGGTTGAAAAATCACATGTGTGTCCTTGGTTGAATTTCTAGGTCCCATGGAAGAAATGAGAATGAAATTCAAACATCTGAGCGTCATGACTCTGCCGAGAACATTGAGAAACTTAGATTTTAAATTCATGTAATGAAACCTGGCATGGTGTCATGTCATGGCACTAACATGTTGTGGTAAAAAATTGGGCCGATTTGGAAGCTCATGGTTCTAAGAGGGAACATGCCACCCCCCCGCCCTTGAGTTTCTTAACAAAGGCAACATAGAACTACATTAGTGCCATGTTAAATTTTGGAATTATTCCGGGTTTGTTTGTCGTTTTTTATACATTAATTGAGTTTCTGGTCATTTAATGTGCATAAGTCAAATTTGAACTACAAGCACATGCTCTCATGCACCAAAGTTGGTTGAAAAATCACATTTGTGTCCTCGGGTGAATTTCTAGGTCCCATGTAAGAAATGAGAATAAAATTAAAACATCTGGGCATCATGGCTCGGCCGAGAATGTCAGGACCCCGACTCAATGCCACATCGATCTAGCATGTAACACCTCATATCACTTTGCGGCCTCACGCACGGTATTCCCACGGGTGTCGCCTTACCTTTGCCCGGGACCGTTTGCATCTTTTGGCACACGTATATGATGGTGTCGCTAGCATCCATATGATAAGGAGCCCGGGCTGACATGGCTAGTCGTAAACCCAAAGTGGCACAAACTTACAGGGACAGGCATCCATGACCCAACATCGAACGTGTCGGTCATCAGCGAGTGAATCCAGGCTGTAGCACTGGGCTAGCAAGACTCCGGTGAACCGGGTTGTAGCGGGCTAACAGGACTCCGATATTCATCGCGTGACATTTCCCCGAAGGGAGAGACATAGGAACGAAGAAGGACACATGCCGGCCAGCCTAAGTGTTCCGGAGCAGTAGCAAGCTACCATGGCTTGGTGGAAACACTAGGAGACATTTCCCCGTAAGAGAGGCTACTAAAGATAAACAACTAGATAGTCAGATCCCACACATACCAAGCATTTCAATAACATACACACGATATGCTCGATATGTGCAAATACAACATGGCATCACAACATGACTCTACAACTCAAGTATTTATATTCAATAGGCTCCGAGGAGCGAGATATTACAAACATGGGTCTCATGACCCAACACTCAGAGCATACAAATCAAAGCACAAGCGGAAGCTATCATGTCTGAGTACAGACAACTATAAATGAAAAAGGCTGAGAAGCCTGACTATCTACCAGATCCTGCCGAGGGCACAAGATCGTAGCTGAGGTAACAAGCTAAACGTCGAAGTCCACGTGGAACTACTAGTGAGACTGAAGTCTCTCTGCAAAAACATAAATTAAGCAACGTGAGTACAAATGTACCCAGCAAGACTTACATCAGAACTAACTACATATGCATCATTATCAACAAAGGGGATGGTGGGGTTTGACTGCAGCAAGCCAGCTTTGACTCGGTGGCTATCCTGAACTACGACCGCAAGTAACTCTTTTGTGGTGGCGCACACGAGTCCACATATTCACCATATCAATACACCACTATGGATCCGCTCTCGTCTCCCTACGAGAACGCCATCCATAGCACTCACGCTTATCTTGCGTATTTTAGAGTATCCACTTTCACTTGTCTATGAACTATGCAAGGGGTCCAAGTTTCCATATCCGAGGAATCCGGCTATTCGAATAGATAATGATAACCCTGTAGGGGTGTACTTCTTCACACACGCTCTCGCCACTTACCGCCCTGTACACATCATGTACCTCGGCAACCTTCAAGCGGAAGCCGGGGGAGGGAGTCAGCCACGACCTGACTAACCGAACAAGTCTCTAGTCCAGGTTTATCGCCTATTCGGGTTCCATCCGCAAGGAGATCCGGCCGGGGTGTCGCTTACGGCCCCAAACGATGTGTGCAGGGTTCCCAAGCCCACCAACCGGGTGCCACTTGGTACACCGGGCCACTGTGCCTAGTCTGTCCCAAGCCCACCTGTACCGGGTGCCACTTGGTAGACTACTAACACTACCTACAAACACCAGAAACTAGTTGCAACTCCTGGACAGAGATCATGTTGATTAATAAGTCGAGAGGGGCCGAGTTACCGGAACCCAATGTGTGGTAGTAACTGGTCATGGATCACAAACACAGAACTCAGTTCCTGAGGACGGCTGCAATGAGACAACCCACCATGTACTCCTACATGGCCTCTCACCGCTACCTTTACCAAATCGTGTTCACACACTTAGCTCACACACAGTAGGACATGTTCACACGCCTCTGATTCATCCCCGATGAATCAGACCTGACTCAACTCTAAGCAGTAGCAGGCATGACAAACAAGCATGAATGAGTAGGCACAACAGGGCTCAAACAACTCCTACTCATGCTAGTGGGTTTCATTTATTTACTGTGGAATGACAGGTCATGCAAAGGATAAAGGGGTTCAGCTACCGCAGCAAGTAACAATTGAATCGTTGTTGTCCTAATGCAGTAAAAGAGAGCAGGAGCGAGAGAGTGGGATTTTATCGGAATGAACAAGGGGGTTTTGCTTGCCTGGCACTTCTGAAGATAATATAGCTCTTCATCGGTGTCATCGATCACATCGTCGGTACACGTATATCGAGAGGGGACAATCACCGGCAAACACAGAAGAAACACGATCAATGCAATGCACAATATGATGCATGCTATGACATGGCAATATGAATGTGTTTTGGGCTAATGCATCTAGCAACAAGTTAAATGGGGTTGGTTTGAATACAAGATTCAAATTCAAACCCCATATGTGATTATTTAAATGCCATTCACTTCATTTGTCCTAAACAGTAGTGATAAGTTGTTCTAATATACATGGAAATGGTACAGATGGATTCCTTGAATTTTTCTGATAATTTTTCATATATAAATTATTTAATTTGGAGTTACGATTGATTTTCTATGAATTTTAGAAGTTTATACAATTTTCTGGAATTTCTGAATTATAATAATTCCAGTAATTCATTATTGCGTCAGCCTGACGTCAGTGTGACGTCAGCAGGTCAACAGGGACTGTTCCGGGTCAAACCTGACGTGTGGGGTCCACACGTCAGTGACACGGGTTAAACAGGGGGTTTAGTTTAGTTTAATTAAAGATTAGGGGCACTAGGGCCCACATGTCAGTATCAGGGGGTTAGATTAGGTGGTGATTAGCTTAAGCTAATCACCTGATGGCGGGGTCCACCTGTCATGGACCCAGGGGAGGTCAAACCCCTGGTCAATAGGGTCAATCCCGCCGGCGTCTCGACGCCGGCGAGGCCCGGGACGGTGGCGGCCGTCGGAAACACGCTAGAGGGCACGGGCGAGGCCGTGCTTGGGCTCGTTGGAGAGCCCTTGCTCCCGCGCATCGAACGGTGCGGTTGCTGGGTCGTGGGGAGGCCAGAGCTGACAACGGCGAGCTCCAAAGCGGCGGCCGGAGCTCGGGCAACAGCGGAGATGGCGCTATAGGGCATGGCAGGGAGCACCCGTGGGTGTTTCGGGTTCGCAGGAGCGCGGTGAGCACGCTGGTGATGCTCGGGCGAGCGGCCGAGCTCACGAGCACGAAGCTCGTTGACCATGGCGGCAACGAGCCTCGGCAGAGGTGGGGAAGCTAGCTAGGGGAGGGGAACGACGGGGATTCCAGGGGGAAAAAGAAGAGTGGCTCACGTAGGGACTAGCAGAGTCGACGACGAGGTCGGGGAAGCTCTGGACGACGCGCATTTACGGCGGCGATCTCCGGGCACCGGAGATGAAGACGACGACGCTCCGGTCGACTGGGGCCTCCTCTGGTCGCGTGCGTCGGTGTGCAGCTCCATGGGGTCGGGACGGAGCTCAGGGGTGTGGAGAGGGAGCGAGGGGGTGGCTGTGGCCGCGGCGAACGGCGTCGGTGGCGACGAGCTCCGCTCGGGCAGAGAGGGAGAGAGAGCAGAGGAGAGGATGAGGCGAGGGAGAGAGTGAGAGAGAGCCAGGGGCTGTGTGGCGCTCCGTGGCGTCGTCTAGGAGGGGCCGGGGAAGCAGGAGGTGGCCGGAGAAGCAGGAGGTGGCCGGGGCGCGTGGCCGCGCGCGCCGGGCGCGTGCCCGTCCTCCTGGCAAAGGAGGAAGGCGACAGGGGGGTAGCGGTGGCGGGCTGGGCCGGCCAGCTGCAGTGCTGGGCCGGTTTGGCTACCTGGTGAGCGCCAGGTAGGCTTTTGCTCTTTTTATTTTTTTTCTTCTATTTTGTTTTATTTAATATCTTTTGCCATTGTTTTGAATTTAAACAAATTCAAACAATGCCAAAAACTCCTCTGAATATTTTTATTTTGCTAGATGGACTTTTCCAAAAGCTCATAAAATATTTCAGGGGTATTTGAAATTATATTCTAATTATATGAATATAATTCAAATTCAAATAGCTAATGATTTAAATTCAAAGTCCCAAAAATAAATCCTTAAAAATGTTCAATATTTTGGTTGGGACCAGAACTCTTGCCAAAAATTATCAAACATTTAAGAAGAGCATTTTGGAACAATGAATGAGATTTTTAGGGTTTTTGCCCTTCTTTTATTTAGGGTTTTGAGGCTTCCAATATTCCTCAATTCAAGTTTCGAAAATATAGACATGATGCACACATGGAAGCAAGCATAGGTCAGGCCAGAACTAGGGATGTGACAACTCACCCCCACTAAACAAGAATCTCGACCCGAGATTCAAGCGTAGGGTAAGGTGAAGGGGGAACGCAACTAGCACAATCTTCACGATCCAGGTTGCACTTCAAATGAACGTTGTTTCGATCACCATCTTTGTCTCGACGTCTTCCTCTGAGAACTCCAACTAACATGACAATGAGAGGAAAGGAAAGACCCTAAAAGAATCGTTCTTCTTGAAGGTCGAACAAATCAGGATTAACTCTCGGAATGAGACATAGCAACATCTCTCAAGCTGAGAGACGAAGCACACATCCACGGGAATGGAGTGAAGCAGATGACGAAGGTTCACTAGGTAGACAACAATTCCACACCTAAGAAGGTGGTAAACGATTGTCAACGTAGCGAGGAGTTGAGTTGCCATGATACCACGACGAAACATCCTGGAGGAGGGTGATTCGTAGATTATTACCTTAAGTGGAAAAAAGAATTACCTTTGATATAGAGATCATTGAGACTCTCTATATCAGCCTAAGGCAAATCACATCAATCGATTGGCGGGGGTCGGTAGAATGGCATACTCGGACTTGGATGATGTGGATTACCTTGTTGAAGACAACGTAATGGATGAATTTGCTTACCACCGGAAATGGAAGAGACCCATGGTAGAATGGCACATTGGCGGTGCAAGCTGGGAACAAAATGCAAATGCTGGGAATGATTCTGGTAACCGGGGAAGAACCCAACAATAGAGAGTGGATTCACTGTTTGAAAAGGTCATAGCATTGCCGAGGAAACCGAGAGGAATCCCAGTTAGTGCCGATGATAACACCTAGCGCTAGTGCGTGCTCTCAAGAACTTGAGCATTTCCATATTCATCAAGGTTTTACCAACATCCGTGTCAAGGATCCTGGCAACACAACATACCATCATGATGAACAACGATGGACGATGCAGATGCATAGGAAGATAACATCAACTCAGATTTCACTCTAGCGAGGCCACGGAGACAAAATCTGGACGACCGACCGAGAGACATTTAGCACTCCGCTCCTAATGTTCTCCTTGATGTGCTAGCGTATCCCATTCATTGAAATGGTTTGGTAACTAGACATCAAGTAAAAGGTCGTACTTCGGGAACACAAAAATCCATAAGGAATAGCTAGGGAGTAAATCCTACGAAGTCCTTATGGGGAGGTGTCCAACTTTCTCAATCAAGATACTACAGTAATAGGTCTTCCGGTTGGGTGTGTTGGCCATGACATCCACTTTACCGGTTACAGAGAGACCATTATTATAGTTCTTGGGAGGCCGTGCTTGGGCTCGTTGGAGAGCCCTTGCTCCCGCGCGTCGAACGGTGCGGTTGCTGGGTCGTGGGGAGGCCAGAGCTGACGACGGCGAGCTCCAAAGCGGCGGCCGGAGCTCGGGCAACAGCGGAGATGGCGCTATAGGGCATGGCAGGGAGCACCCGTGGGTGTTTCGGGTTCGCAGGAGCGCGGTGAGCACGCTGGTGATGCTCGGGCGAGCGGCCGAGCTCACGAGCACGGAGCTCGTTGACCATGGCGGCGGCGAGCCTCGGCGGAGGTGGGGAAGCTAGCTAGGGGAGGGGAACGACGGGGATTCCAGGGGGGAAAAGAAGAGTGGCTCACGTAGGGACTAGCAGAGTCGACGACGAGGTCGGGGAAGCTCTGGACGACGCGAATTTACGGCGGCGATCTCCGGGCACCGGAGATGAAGACGACGATGCTCCGGTCGACTGGGGCCTCCTCTGGCCGCGTGCGTCGGTGTGCAGCTCCATGGGGTCGGGACGGAGCTCAGGGGTGTGGAGAGGGAGCGAGGGGGTGGCTGTGGCCGCGGCGAACGGCGTCGGTGGCGACGAGCTCCGCTCGGGCAGAGAGGGAGAGAGAGCAGAGGAGAGGATGAGGCGAGGGAGAGAGTGAGAGAGAGCCAGGGGCTGCGTGGCGCTCCGTGGCGTCGTCTAGGAGGGGCCGGGGAAGCAGGAGGTGGCCGGAGAAGCAGGAGGTGGCCGGGGCGCGTGGCCGCGCGCGCCGGGCGCGTGCCCATCCTCCCGGGTTTATTGGTCCCCATTGTATTTCATGCCAAATTTTGACCATAGATTAAACTAAGAAAATGTTCACGCATGTCACCAAACATTATATTTTTCAAAACTATGTTCAAATACGAATCCAATGAGATAATTTTTCTTGACATGCATTAACATTTGGTTAGTTAAATCTTTAGTCAAAATTTGGCACAAACTATAAAAGGGACCTATAAACCAGGACGGAGATAGTACTGTAGTAGCAGTAAGTAGGAGTCGTAGAGTAGTCACCTTAAATAGAGAGTTTCTTTTCTTTAATGCCACGTACACAAATTGAAACGCTTGTTGTGGAGAGAAAAAAAGATAATCACTCCACTATATATGGACGCAGGGGCCTGAGCGCTCGCTTTACTAGGGTTGCTCTCTTCATTCTCTCATCCTATCCAGATATAAACAAGACAGCGGTAGCGACATTTTCTCTCTGCTCACCGCTAGTCACAGATCCGACCGGATCCCTTCGGCCGGTGTGTAGAGGACTAAAAGGTGCATCATTCACGCGGTCATCACCGCCGAGGGAGGAAACCCACAGCTGCCGGAGGGGCCCGATCCTCTGCCCGTGTCGTTCTCTCCGACACAGCGCCGGCCCAGGAGGTCCTCCGACCCTTCTTCCTCCCTGCCGTATTGTCTCCAGATCCGACCTGCCGCCGCCGACATCCCGGCGACCCTCAGGTATAAGTTCTTCGAAAGCGGCCTTGCTCTACTGCCCCGGCTCCCCACGTGTCTGCATGTGCATCTTTTTCTACTCCCATCAGCTCTTCCAAAGCCACCTAAATTTTTAGTATTATTAGAGGTAAAGCTACTTCATGCATTCGAATCTAGGGCTTTGTTCAAACAACGAAGAAAGGGGGGAAAGTTGTAGCATGAATCTAGGACTTGATTCAAAGAGGAAATAATACGGTGAAAGTAGTAGAGACCGGATACCCAACCGTCTCTTGGTTGAAAAGGGAAATAATGGGACAACGCAGTACAAACTGGATAAGGAACATATCTATTATTGGTTGAAAAAAGGATAGAAAGTGGTGGCTAGTGGACAAGTCAACAGAGTATGTCCAGGATTAGATTTGCTGCCATCACATAGTAAAAGGTCTCCAGGATTAGATTTGCTGCCCTCACATAGTAAAAGGTCTTAGGATTAGATTTGCTGCCCTCACATAGTAAAAGGTCTCAGGATTAGATTTGCTGCCCTCACATAGTAAAAGGTCTCAGGATTAGATTTGCTGCCCTCACATAGTAAAAGGCCTCCAGGATTAGATTTGCTGCCCTCACATAGTAAAAGGTCTCCATGATTAGGTTTGCTGCCCTCACATAGCGTGAACAAGCTCGACATCACCACTTTATGCCTCCTTGTAGGTACATTGTGCTGATGCGTCCACTGTCGCATGTCCTTATACCAACCTTTTGCTGTTTTTTTGCGGGTAAACCAACCTTTTGCTGTAAGGGCGCATGTAAAATGAAGTGATCACACTGTTACCTTAGGGACATGTCTAACCAGTGTTATTGTTAATCTAGTGCCTCCAGTGATAAGATGCAATTAAACTGTGTTACAAATGGCACTCCTGCTGTTTTCCCCAGTATGATAAGTAAGTTGCTCCTTTACGCTGTTGAGTGTCCTAGTGTCCCCATGGTCCCATGCCCTTAAACCAACTCTTTAGCTGCTGTTGATTTATTGTGTCTGGTAAACAAGCAATGCCACCATTAAAGTAATCCCATATCTGAGGAATCTCATTGTTGATCTTAATGCTTCTGGTAACATGAAGCATTTCTGACGTTTTAAAATTTCTACTGTCCTTGCGTGATTGCCATGAACATAATTAAGATGCTTCTTTTCATTTTGTATATGTTTCGTATATTCTTATTGACCAACAACTGTTTACTTTCTATCATTTTGTGCAGATAGGGATATCCATTTCACCTTGTTGCTATTGTGACCTTTTGGTGAACTGCACAAAACACTTTTTTTTGGAATGAGTGTCTTGTGCAGTTCAACTAAAATGTCACGTGGGCAACATCTCTCAATTTTGGTGGAACTGCACAAAATGGTTAAACTAAAGTGAAATCATGCTCTCCCGTCTCCTTGTTTGTGCTATGCAAACATGCTGTGCAAACAGGAATACTCTACTGCAGATGTTGTGACGGTCAAGAGCAACATCTCTCAATTTTGGTGGAACTGCACAAAATGGTTCAACTAAAGCGAAATCATGCTCTCCTGTCTCCTTGTTTGTGCTATGCAAACATGTTGTGCAAACAGGAATACTCTACTACAAATGTTGTGATGGTCAAGAGTATTCGCCAAGTTCTTCGATTGTATGACATGGCTAGCCAAGATGGATTTAATCCCGATATTCACTTTATCAAAAGGCTCTAATGGGTTGGTTCTGAATCTTGCAAGCTGGGAATCAGTGAGATGTGTAGGCATCTTTGTTGTACTTATTATTTGAATCTTATTTGTTGGTTCTGAATCTTGCAAGCTGGGAATCAATGAGACATGTAGGCATCTTTGTTGTACTTATTATTTGGATCTTATTTGTTGGTTCTGAATCTTGCAAGCTGGGAATCAATGAGATATGTAGGCATCTTTGTTGTACTTATTATTTGGATCTTATTTGTGGGTTCTGAATCTTGCAAGCTGGGAAACACGACATGATAATGCAGAGGACAGCAACCATAACAAACAATTCAAACTTGGTAGTATTATCTTTGTGAAAGTGCGACAAATGTGCTGATCGTGTGCGTCCTGAGAATAATAATTCTAATTGTTGTGCATGTTGATCCCGTGGCACTGATAGAACGAGCCAATGCATTGCTTGTTTTAAGTATAAATTTCTATTAAAGCTAATTAAATTTAAGTAAAGTGACCACTAACTCATGTTATTACAGTACCAATACAGACCCGCTCATGAACCGATGTGTGGCCGGAGTAGGTTTCTTAATGGAGGCATTTGAATGCGCCGAGGGTGCATCTTCTGCCGGGCATGCAGCGGACGAGGGAGGGGTAGTAACTGTTGTCGCCTGTACACACTCAGCTTACTATCGAATCCAGTTCCCCAAGAGCTGAAAAACAAACTGCCGCCGCCGCCTACACACTCATTCACTCGAAGAAACTCCAATGCCGATCCGAGGGGTGAGCCTGCTGGATATGGACTTTAGCAAGGAGTTAGTTCGCCGTTCAGTCCTATGGCTGCACCAAGTTGAATGTGATGTACACCAATGATACGGACTCGGTGAAGCTCTGCCTCGCCTCAGTCCTATGGCTGCAGCAGGTTCTGGAGCATTCGCCCGTTTCATCGGCAGCACCGACTGCACCTTTGCTACGGTGGAGAGAAGGAAGAACGCGATGATTCGGCCATCTGGTGCAACAAGCTTGTCGACATCCAGAAGCAATACAAGATCATCAGCAACGGGAAGTAGAAGGACTCCGTGGTTGACCACGCTGAGACCATCATCGACCCCTGATACACCAACATGAAAGAAGACGACCTGAACACGTGGGAGGTACCTCTGAATCTAGCCTACATAACCTACGCGGCCAAGGACGCATACGCATGCTACGACATGTACAGGCAGATCTTGGACATGAGGGCGTGTCTGCTTCCCATAACCGACGAGTACACGGACAACCGCAGTGTCATGATCAAGCGTGCCAGGAAGGTCTAGATTTTGTACTTTATCTGTTTATAAGCACCTTTATCATCTGAGTGTTTCATGCATTAGCCTATGTGTCGTAATTATCTATTTTATCCGAAATATTTCTTTTAAGAACCCATTAACCTGATTGCTTTTTTTAGTGGCTGTTTGCTAATGTATGTAAACTAGTTCACTTGTCCGTAAAAAAACTAGTTCACTCAGTTGCCGTGCTTTGAATCTCCTTCCTCCCAACATATTCCTCTCCTCAGGTGGACCCAGCAGGTCTCTGAATTTTGTCCCACTTTCTTTTTCGATGTAAACTGAGTTTTCTCCCAGTACTTTCCCCTAGAACCAACTCAACTGTCCCACGTCTAGCCTAAAAAATAATAATACCCCACGTACTATTAACTCATCAAATTAAAATGATATTTTATTTCGTAACTTGAAAGTTCTTACAAAATAATGATAATAATTGCTTATATATAACTTGCCAAGTTAACTCCTAGTGATTGCGTACATAAGCTTGCAAAGATTGTACTGACGTGCAATCATGTGTTTATGTTTTTATAACATTTCTCCGTCTAGCCCAACATGATATTTTCACCCAGCCCAGCAAGTCCGCGGATTTTGAGAAAAATGGAAATGGGATTTAAACGGGCTGCATAGATGCTACATCATTGTTTCACCCAGCCCACCAAATGGACTAAAAAAACAAATGGACTGGCTGACATGTGGGCCAGTAGGTCGAAGCCTAAGAAGGCGTTGGATTTACATCCAACGGCCGACATTCTTCTTCAATATCTCTTCTTCTTCCCCCAGCGCTGCCGAAACCGCCTGCTCCAGCCTTCGGTGTCCAGCAGCGTTGTTTTGCGCTCCTCAGCGAAACGCTACCCCGCCGACGGCCAGGCCATCCCTCCACTCCGCACCTCCTGTTATTCTCTGCCGAGTGTAGGCCCACCCCGCACCCGAACCAGTCATGTTTCCCACTCCACTCCATCTGCGACACCACTGCCGCGTCTTCCCCATCTCCGGGTCATTCCAGTCTAGGGCCTTGCCGTCGTCCACCGCCTCGGTGCGCTCGGCGCGGCGTGGTCAACATATGAGAGTCATCGGAAGAGGACTGTATGTGGAGAGCCTGACAGCTAGGACCCACGAGGTCCATGGTCGCACGCAAGGAAAGTTCCTCCTTATTACGCACTGTACGTGCACTGTACGTGGGAAGGGCTTCTGTATTTCGCGAAAAAATGCCCCCCCCCCGCTGACAGGTCGGACCCACTAGCTATATCTTACACGCAAGGAAGTGCATCCTTATTACGCACCAAAAAATGAATACCCCCTGCTAGCTGGGACCCACCATAGTGGGTGGCTGACTTGTGGGCCTACTAAGTTGACGAGGACGGAGGGCTTTGTCAACTTTGTCAATATGAATAATTCTAGCTCCAGTGACCATACGATGTCCATCCAACGTCCATAGTGCTTCTTCAACCTCTGGTCTTCTTGCTCCAGCCGCCCAAAGCAACGCCGGTCGTGCCGCGTGCTCCTGCCTCTCATGGCCGGCTGTGATGCCGCGGAGGCCTCACCGCCCCCTACTACTCCCACCGCTGGCCCAGGGTATCCCTCTACTCACCCACACCCCCTGTTATTCTGCGGCGACAGCAGCCTCACGCCGCAGCCGAACCAGTGAACCCTCGTACTCCTCTCTGTGTAGGCATCCACTGCCGCGTCTTCCCCGCTCCTCGTCGTCCCCTTCCTAGGCCTTGCCGTCGTCCACCGCCTTGATGCTCTCGGCGCGGCGTGGTCAATGTGGTCAACGACCAACTTCCATCGAAAGAGTACTGTACGTGGAGAGGCTGACAGCTGGGTCCAAGGCCACAACCCAGTTTTTTTTGTGATTTGCCATGTAAGTCGCTTTGTCAGGCCTGTTGGGCTGCAAATCTTTCAAGACGAGGAGAGCTTCATTCGGCTGGCCGAGAAAATGGCCTATCAGTAATGAGAAATGGGATGTACATTTGTAAAACACATCAAACCGGCAATTAGTTTCAAATATCTTTTTTTCATTTTGAGATTTTAAATTACATTAATTTTTATGCATGGAGAATTTGTTGGATTTTATATTGATATACATTTATTTTTAAAATCAGTTTGAATGTGAGTCGAAATTTCGGGATTAAAAACAGTTCGGACCGCACCGAAATATGCAAAAATTCGTATAATTTCTTAACCGTGGCCACAATATGGACTATAATGCTAACAAAAAGAATATGGACTCCAAACAAAACCTTAAGAATTAGCAAATGGGTTGTAAATTATTAGAAATAATGGCAGATAGGTTGTATGCTGTTTTCCACAGATTTGAGGCTTTCCTAAACAAGCAGTGACTGTTGGATGACCATCCAACAGCCGTCGTGCTTCTTCAATCTCTGCTCTTCCTGCTCCAGCCGCTCAAACAAGCGCCGGCGGGACTGCCTACTCCCTCCTCCCCGCGGCCAGCTGTGCTGCCGCGCAGGCCTCACCGCCCCACCGTACTCCCATCGTTGGCCTAGCCATCCCTCTACTCACCCACACCTGCTGTTATTCTCCGGCAATGGCAGACGAACCAGTAAACCCTCGTTCAGTCATACTCCCCTCCGCGTGGGAAACAACTACGGAGTCTTCCCTGCCTCCGTGTCGTTCCCTTCCTAGGCCTCGCCGTCGTCCACCGCCCTGGTGCTCTCGGCGCGGCCTGGTCAACGTGGTCAACGACCGACATGCATCTGAAGTGGACTGTACGTGGAGAGGCCGACAGGTGGGTCCATGGCCGGACGCAAGGAAATGCCTCCTTATCGGGGACCCACCGAAAGGGCCTCAGTATTTCACGAAAAAAAACGTTACCGCCGCTGACAGCTCGGACCCACCAGCTATATCTTTGCACGCAAGGAAGTGCCTCCTTATTACGCACAAAAAAATGAATACTCCCCCTGTTAGCTGGGACCCAGTATAGTGTCAGGCTGACTTGTGGGCCTACTAAGTTGACGGGGACGGAGGGCTTTGTCAACTTAGTCAATATGCACGATTCTAGCTCCAGTGACCGTACGATGTCCATCCAACGGCCGTAGTGCTTCTTCAACCTTTGGTCTTCTTGCTCCAACCGCCCAAACCAGCGCCGGTCGTGCCTCGTGCTCCTGCCTCCCATGGCCGGCTGCGATGCGGCGGAGGCCTCACCGCCCCCTACTACTCCCACCACTGGCCAGGCCATCCCTCTACTCACCCACACCCCCTGTTATTTTGCAGCGACGACAGCCTCACACCGCAGCGAACCAGTGAACCCTTGTACTCCTCTACGCGTGGGCATCCACTGCCGCGTCTTCCCCGGCTGCGCGTCGTCCCCTTCCTAGGCCTCGCCATCGTCCATCGCCCTGGTCCTCTCGGTGCGGCGTGGTCAACGTGGTCAAGGAACGGCTTCTATCGAACATGGACTATACGTGGAGAGGCTGACAGCTAGGTCCACGGCCGCAGCAAGGAAGTGCCTCCTTATTACGCGCAAAATAATTATTCCTCCACCTGACAGCGGGGACCCACCGGACGGGCCACCATATTTCGCGAAAAAAACGTTTCCCCCCTGACTGCTGGGACCCACCAGCTACACCTTCGCATGCAAGGAAGTGCGTCCGGGCAAAAAAAAAACGATTCGTCCCCCTGACTGCTGGGACCCACCAGCTACATCTTCGCACGCAAGGAAGTGCCTGACAGTCGGGACCCACCTGGTCAAAGCATACGTAGCGTTGTCATTCTGGTCGCGAACATGTACGTACATACTGGTCGATGTAGAGGTGCGCACGTGTCGTAGATGTAGAGGCGCGCACGTGTCATAGTAGAGGCGCGCACGTAGCATGTACACGTACATACAGCGGCGAGGGTGCAAGAAAGAAAATACGGCCAAGTACGTACATACGGGCAGGGTCTCGAACGCCTACTCGCGCATACGTACATGGCTGGGTCGGAACGGAGAAACAACATTGTCGTCGTGTTCATGGGGAGCCAACTGACTGGGTCGGAACGGAATGCGTGGTCGTGTTCATTGGGAGGGCTTGGACGGAACAGGCGATGGAAACGAGGCCTGGCGTACCGCACAACGGAGGAAACGGACCTCCTACGTTCGGAACGGGGTCCTGTTGATCGGGAGGGGTGTGGCGTACCGCAAAACGGACGAAACGGACCTCCTACGGTCGAAACGGGGGTCCTGTTCATTGGAAGGGGTGTGGCGTACCGCAAAACGGACGAAACGGACTTGTGTTGGAGCGGTACGGTCGAAACGGGGGTCCTATTCATCGGGAGGGGTGTGGCGTACCGCAAAACGGGACTCCACGGGATACTGTTCATCTCCACCGTCGACCTCCTCCAGCCTCCACGGGCTACCGTCGACCTCCACCAGCCTCCACGGGCTCCTGTTCATCCAGCCTCCATCCCGCGCTACTCCATCGGCTACTGTTCAACCACCCCTCCACCATCTACTGTTCATCCAGCCCTCCAGCCCTCCACACCACGGGGTCCTGTTCAACCACCCCTCCACGGCCACCCCTCCACCGTCTACTATTCATCCAGCCCTCCACACCACGGGGTCCTGTTCATCCAGAGGCAACGCCACCGCTCACTATTCATCCAACCCCCCTCCCCCCCGCAATGCTCACTGTTCATCCAATCGATTGGCTTCAGTTAGCAGCAGTAGCGAAGGAATCGCTCCATCGGGTTCAGTTAACAGCCATCGATCGATCGCTCGGGTTCAGTAACGCGTAGCCTGCAGTGCAATCGCTCGGGTTCAGTTAGAGCCCCACGCCTCGCTCGGCTTCAGTTAGAGCCAACGCCTCACACACACGCGCGTACGTACGAGAGAAACGCGCATCGCTCCGCTCCCGACCTCTCACCGTAACCGGCAACTCCCCAAAATTTTCCTCCCCCTCGCTTCTACCACGGTTTTTTCCGTCATGGACGGCCCAAAGAATGTCATGCAGCTGCGTCTCCGGCCCGCCCAGGATGAAAAGCCCATTTTCTGTCATGATTTTTTGTCATAGAAGTAGGAGCCCACCACATCTATGATGATACCGGGTTTTGTCACAATTATCGTCATAGAAGTGTCATATGTATGACAGAAATTTTTTTCGTTCGGCCAAAAATGTCACGGGTGTGTCTTTTTTTTGCAGTGCACTAACCACTTTCTCCTTTATGTGAGGGGAACTCCTTGGATCTAGATCTTGGAGTTCTTGGTGTTCTCCTTCTTGTTCTTCCTCTCATTTTCCTCCCTAGCATTAGTTTCTTCGGTGAGATTTGAGAGAGAAGAACTTGGGCACTCCGTGTGCCCTTGCCATTGCATTTGGTGCATCAGTTTGAGTTCTCCATGGTGATACATGGAAGTTACAAGTTGAGAAGCTTATTACTCTTGGGTGCTTGGTACCCTTGAGATTGTTCCTCTTGGGTGCTTGGGCGCCCTAGACGGTTGGTGGTGTTCGAAGCTCAATCATTGTGGTGTAAAGCTCCGGGCAAGCATCGGGGTCTCAAATTAGGTTGTGGAGATCGCTCCGAGCAATTTGATGGGTACCGGTGACCGCCCCCAAGGGTTGCCGAAGTGTACGGGTTTGGTGACCGCCCCCAAGGGTTGCCATTTGTACGGGTTCAGCGACCGCCCTCAAGGGTCCCCTAATGGAATCACGACATCTTGCATTGTGCGAGGGCGTGAAGAGATTATGGTGGCCCTAGTGGCTTCTTGGGGAGCATTGTGCCTCCACATCGCTCCAAACGGAGATTAGCATCCGCAAGGGTGTGAACTTCGGGATACATCATCGTGTGTGCGTGCCTCTGTTATCTCTTACCCGAGCCCTTTACTTATGCACTTTACTTTGTGATAGCCATATTGTTTCTTATCATATATCTTGCTGTCACTTAGTTGTTTATCTTGCTTAGCATAAGTTGTTGGTGCACATAGGTGAGCCTAGTTGTTGTAGGTTTTGTGCTTGACAAATTAACCGCTAGGTTTATTCCGCATTTGTTCAAGCCTAAACCATAATTATTTTAAAGCGCCTATTCACCCCCCTCTAGGCGACGTCCTCGATCTTTCAATTGGTATCAGAGCCTCGTCTCTCTTTATTAGGATTAACCGCCTATGGAGTAAATATGTTGACTAGGGGATTAGGAGTCTTTGACACTCTTAGTTTCGATGGCACAAATTTTGATGTTTGGGTAATTTGCATGCTTAATCTCTTTAGGGTCATGGACCCAAATTTAGAGCGAGTTATAGATATGGGTTTTTCTCCTCAAAAGGATCCCCAAAGATTATCTTTAGACGACGACAAAAAATCTTATCTCAATGCTCAAGCTTCTAATGTGCTTTTCGATGCTTTGAGCAATGTAGTTATATTTCAACTAATGCCATTCCGGGATGCTCATGAGTTGTGGACAAAGCTTCAAGATAAATATGGTGTGTCCAAGTTCTGTGGGGATGATTGTTCTCCCTCGACCTCCGACCATGTTGCCTTCTCAACTTCTTCTACTTCACCTACATGTGGATTGCCACAAGGTAATGCTATGGTGAGTAGTGTTGGTCATTGCAATGATGATAGTGTGCTAATCGTTGGTGACTCTTCATAACTATCTTATTGCAATGCTCCATCTTTGGACTTTAACACTTTGTGCACCTTACATGTTTCTCATGCTTGTGTTGATAGTCCGTGCATATCATGTAGAAATTGCTTGACTAAATCTCATGATGATATGCCTTCTATATCTTGTTGCCATGATAAAAATGCATGTATTTCCTCAAGTTTTTGTGCTAACGATGTAGAGGAAACCCAACACTCTATGGAACAAGATGTGGTCTTGGACGATGCTTCAAGGGATCCTACATCATCATCTATTTCTTTTTGCCTTATGGCTAAGGCTTCAAAGGTATCTGCCAATTTGAACCCCAATATAATTCTTGATGATGATGTAAATGCTAATGATGATGAGGATAATGATGAAGAGAATGATAATGTTACTTCCTTAAAAATTAAGGGAGAAATGATTTTTAAAGCTCTTCATAAGAATAAAATTGCTCGTTCCAACTTCATGGAAATCATGTTTATTTCCATTGAGGGCAAGAAATATATTGAGGAGTTGAAATCTCATCTCGAGGAGCATGAGGTCACCATTGAGAAAATGGAAGGTCATGAGCATGATTACGCTAATGAGATTGGGAACCTCTCTCAAGCTCTTGAACTTGAACAACCCACCAAATAATCTCTTGAGGAGACTTTTGCTCTAGAATTATCTAGAGTGAAGGAATCACATGATAGAGTTCTTAAGGTGGCCAATGATTTTGAAACTAAAAATGAGAAGCTTGTAGTTGTGCATGCTAAACTCCTTCAGGACTTTAGAAGATTACAAGTTCCATGCAAGATGTGTCAAAGGCGGGCCACAATGGAAGTTTCCAAGTTTTGTGGTTCACCATTGGTGTAGTGGCAAGGATATTGATGATGCTAATGTAAAGGATGATCTCCGTCAATTGACCTAGAAATTCATTGCATATCGATTTTCAGCCTCCATAAATATACTCCCGACATATCCCATTCGGGCTTTGATGGAGATGGTGAAGGAGGTTTTTGGGTACGAGGTGAAGTATGGGAAGGCATGGAAGGCCAAGCAAGCTGCCTTTGAGATATTGTATGGTGGTTGGGAAGAATCATACAACCGCCTCGCGATGGTGTTGAAAGCAATGGCGACAAAAAATCCTGGCATGTACTATATGGTGGAGCCAGATGGCGTGAGAACAAGGATATACAACGATGCAACCGTTCGAATATTTGGACGTGCATTCTGGACTTTTGAGCCATGCATTAGGGACTTCAAGCATTGTAGGCCGGTTATGTCCGTGGATGGCACATTTCTGACCGGCCAGTTCAAGGGCACATTGTTGATCGTTGTTGCTAATGATGGTGGTGACAAATTGGTTCCATTGGCATTCGCTTTGGTGTCGGCGGAGAACAATGACAATTGTGAGTGGTTTCTTAGTTTAGTGAGGACAAAGGTAATTGGACCTGAAAGAGAGGTTTGCATCATCTCGGACCGCCACCCAGGGATACTCAATGCAGTGGAGATTGACATTCCAGGACATCCTCGCGTGCATCATAGGTGGTGTATGAGGCATTTTGTGTCTAACTTTTACCGAGCATGTAGAGACAAGGAATTGTCTGACCTTGTTCATGATTGTTGTCTCGCATTCACCACTAGAGATTTCGAGAAATTGTGGGACAAAGTGTATGCCAAAGCAAACAATGGTGGCAAAGATTTCCTAAATAGGAATCTTGCCGATAAAGGAAAGTGGGCACGGGCTTTTGACAACGATGGAGTGAGGTACGATGACATGACAAACAACATGGTTGAATGTTTCAACATGGTGCTAAAGGGTGTCCGTGCATTGCCGGTGACAGCAATAGTAGAGTATACATTCCAGAAGTTGAATGTCTATTTTCAAAAGTATAGTGAAGAAACATCCAACTTGATGTCCGAGAAAAACAAGGCCAAAAAGATGTGCAAGTATTCACCAAAGGTCAACGATTGGATGTAATACCAAGCAAGGAAGGCGGATTCACACAAAATCCAGTCCTTTGATAACATAGAATTGATTTACCAAGTTGATGAGCATGATGGAATGCCGCGTGATGGCGTGCCATATGGAGGTGGCTCCTTCAAGGTTTATCTCAAGATTGGCGCGTGTTCATGCGAGAGGCCTACATTGTATCATCTCCCGTGCTCTCACTTGATGGCTACATCTCGCACTAGAAATGTGAGTGTCAACATGACCAAGAATGTAAGATTGGAGGAGTATTCGATCGATGCGGTCAAAAATACATGGGCTGCAAGGTTTCATCCCTATCTAGACCAATCTAAATGGCCAGAATACCATGGACCCCCACTATACTCTGATTTGGAAATGAAGGTGGTGACACATGGAAGACGGAAGACAAAGCGTTTCTTGGGTGACATGGATGATTGGGGTGGTGGATTCCGTAAGGAATGGGGGAGCCAACATTTCGCAGAGCCTCGTGATATCAACCATTGGGGTGAATGTAACAACGAGGGGCACAATAATAGAGGTTGTAGCTCAAGTGGAAAAATAAAGAGATCAAAACAAGATGGTGATGGTGGTGACGGTGGTGTCAGCCACGGTGATGGTGGAGCTCAAGGACGTGGCCGTGGTGATGATGGAGCTCATGGACGTGGCCGTGGTGATGGTGGTTCTCGAGGATGTGGCCGTGCTGACGGTGGAGCTCGAGGACGTGGCCGTGGTGATGGTGGAGCTCGAGGACGTGGCCGCGGTGACGGTGGAGCTCGAGGACGTGGTTGTGGTGATGGTGGTGGTCAAGGCTTCGGTTATTGGCTTGGGGTGTGAAACTAATGTATGTGTGGAACATATGTATTTCGTGAATCTTTTGGGTGGTCGATCTTATGTACATCGTGAATCTTTTGGGTGGTTGAACTATGTATGTGTGGAACTAATGGAAGTCATGAACTTATGTATGTGTGGAATCAATGTATGTGGTGGTTGAACTTATGTATGTGTGAAAGTTATGATGAAAACTGCAACTATGTAAGTTACAAAAAAAACCAAAAACTACATAAGTAACAAAAACAGAGAAGAGAACTACATAAATATCAAAAACAGGGCGCCATGTTAGTCATTACGGCTCCCCGGGCAAGGGCGTCATATATGGCGCCCATGAAAAATGAATGGCGCCCCCAACATCAGGAGGTAAAAATTGTAGGACTTAGCCAATTTTACAAGACCATGGCGCCCTGGGCTGGGGCGCCGTGCTGTAGACCACCATGGCGCCTTGGCCTGGGGCGCCATGCTATCAACTTATGTTTCCCCTGTTCCGTCTCCTCTGTTTCTGTTTCTGTTCTTCATTTTGATGACAAAGCTACAAAGTTTCTGACAGTAAGTGTTGATAGACATAACCACATCAAAGCTCCAACAAATAATTTAACGACATCAAGTTTTGGACAAATACTACAAGTCCTCGACAAACATAAGTTCACTACATCAAGTTTTGGAAAAATACTACAAGTCATCGACAAACATAAGTTCACTACATCAACTTGATGACAAATGCATCATTTCCTTCCTTTCCCCCTCTTAGCCGGTGCAGCATCCTTCCCCTTCACTAAGCGCCTTCTCCTCTGGAGCTGCGGCACCTCCTATTCATCCTCCTCCTTTGAGGCGGCCTCGACTGGGTCCTTGCCTGCCTTCCTTGCGTATTTGCCCGGAGTTCCACGCCCACGCCTTTGACTAGGCTGAGGCGCATCGGGCATCTGCAAGGTGTTAATCTCATCATAAGTCTGTTCATCCCCCTCCCCCCTTGTCATCAACCGATTCGTCGCCTTGCTGCTGGGTGCCACTTGATGACGATCTCGACCTTGAAGCAGTAGGGACTGTGACATCGGTGGAGCGTCAGGCTAGTAGAGCACCAAGGCCACGTGTCCAAGATATGCTTCGCTATGAAATTGACATATCATGAAGTTATGAGATATACCTAAAAAATGTGTATGGAAAGAAAATTATCGAATGTCATACCTCAACAAAAGCTTTAAGCTTGTTGTACGACTCTTCATCTGGATGGTACTTGAGTGCCTCATCGGTGTCGTTGACATGCTTCGAGAGCTCGTTTTGCTGTTGGACACAATAGGACAAATCATGTTGGCACAATGTAGGCAAGCATATAGATATAACGGTAACTTACCACAAAGCGGATAGTTGGCGCCGATTCATACCGTCTACCATCTCTAATAAGCCTGTTGTACTCTATATTGGCCATCCGATCAAAACCTGGATTGGGTTCATGTAATATGTCCCCTGGCTGAAATGTGGGTGCGTTAAGTAGAGTACGTGCAACGAAACGAAACCACACAAGATAATTGTTGAATGCTTCCATATCAAAAGGCCGTTGGGGAGGCTTAGAAGTGGGTTGACGCAATGAAAGCTCAATCTTATAGAGCTTGTGCTTGAACTCCTGGATATACATGTCATGCTCCCGATCCCATTTTTTTTAATACTCTTCTGCTTCATCTTGTCGAGACTGCATAACATTTGACAAATGCATTTTCGTTACTATCTTCAATACAATAGAGAAAGCATTTGAAGTTCTAAGCACTTACCTATGCAAATGTAGCGAAGTGTCCTTGTACTTCGCCGAGGTCTCTTGAAATAAGCCAAACTGTGCCATAACTCGTTCTGGCTGATAAAACTCAAACGGGCAATGCATCCGCCATAAGTGTGCTTCCTGTAGGCACTTTGGGTTAAGTCTGAAAGTAATAAAACCAACTCCCCTACCAATGTTGCCCTCTGTTCCGTACGGTTCCCAGGTAACCTATAACCAAAGATTAAGAAAAAACTACATTGTTAGTATGATTTTTGGAAAACCGAAGAAACAGAAGAGATAAAGCAAGAAGCTACTAAGATAACCTGCTCCGGGGTCATGATGTCAAGCTCGTTGCAGTAGTGCAAATACATGGTCTTTGAATTGCCAACAAAACCTTCAACCTTGTCCCACTTATACGCCCATGTAAGCATACGGTCTGGGTCATGATGATCATCCCATGGGTCGTAACCCTTTGGTGCTGGCCGCCCCGCTGGCAAGTGCTCCCAACTCCAGATCGATAATAGAAGCATCAGACCACCGATGTTGGCTTCCTTTGACTCTACGACATTTCTTGGATTCACACCCCTATGGCACGCCTCGTCTAGCTACACACAAACAAGAAATATGTCATTATAAACTAGAGAACATTTCTACATGGTGAACACACTATTATAAGAAAAACTACTTACCTAATGATACAAATAAGCCAACGCCACCGTACCCCAACTGAGTCCATGCTCCCAACCAGCAAACAACTTAAGCCACATAAAGGAAGCGTTGACGCCAGTGCCATCAGAGAAAAGAGTCCGGCTGACTACATACCACAAGTATGCCTTCGTATACTGCTGCACTGTTTCATCGTCCGCATCAGCTGGACATTCCCCAAAGTGTTCAGCAATCCAATGATAACTTGCACCGGCGGACTTCCCTTGTACCCCTGGCTCCCTCCCTATGAGTCCAACCATAATCTCACGCCATCTTGCAGAATCTGTGCTAAAATAATTAGGTTGTCCTTTGATGGGAAGTCCAGTGATCAGAGACACATCCTGCAAAGTGATCGTCATCTCCCCAGCATAGAAGTGAAAAGTATGTGTCTCAGGGCACCATCAGTCAATGAGTGTCGTGATCGCACAAGGGTTAATCTTCGGCATCGAACGAGACACGAGTGAGATGAAAGGGAGAAGCCTGGTCTTCCGGATATACTCCGTGTATCGCTCGTCATACTCCATCTTGTCATGAACCGAACCGGACCTCAAGTGAAGCTGATCAAAACCCCTTCCTTCTTCTGCCATGAACTGTCCATGATGCAATTGATCGTACGATGGATTGATAAGAGAGGCCATCCTGCAAATTACAAATGTATATGGTAAGCCCCGTTGTCATTTTCAAACATATGTAAGAACATACATGTCCAAATGTCCATATCCGTACAATAATTTCTTTTACACCAAATTGGCACATACATGTGTAAGCATTCATCACTAAATTGTCTATCTAACAAATACAAGTCCTAGTTCATACCTAAAATTTCACTAAACATACTAATCCTATCATATCCCCAACCATGCCATAAACAAAATCCCTAGTCATACCTACAAATTTCCTCACCGTGTAAATACTAACAAACCCCTATCCACACATCATCAAATACCTCACAGATCCCCATCCATACATCATTTCAATCTAACAAATCCCTAAAAAGAGGATGGAGTAGGGTTTCCCCAATGCGAGTATTTTGACCAATAAAACAAGAGGAGAGAAAGAGGAATACCTTAAGGATGGGAAGAGGA
>NC_041386.1:681441526-681446263 GCF_002162155.2 Triticum dicoccoides | reverse complement strand
AAGAACATGCAAGAACAGAGAAGAAAGGAAGGGGCGACAGGGATAAGAACGAAGGGGCATGGCGCCCTGGCCCAAGGCGCCATCCAACTAACCTTAGCGCCCCCCGGCAGGGCGTTATGCTCCATCAACTGGGTCCACTTGCAGTCGACATGGCAGGTCAGCGCACTCCCATGACGCCCTTGACCAGGGCGTCGTGCTGTATAGCATGGCGCCTCGGGTGCGGGCGTCATGCAGGTAGGACCATTTTGTGAAATATTTTCAAATGAGGGTCATTTTGTGCTGAACTTTGGTCAAAGAGCCAGATTTGTAGTTTTTCACACGAGTATGCTACCAGCGGCGTCCCGTCGGCCGCTCCCGCCTTTTTATTTTCTTTTGACGCGCCATGGCCGATCCAGTGCACGCGTGGGTGACTGGTAAAGACCAGAGCGGAAGGGATCTGGTGAACTTCTGGATTTCATCTCTTGTGTTTCTACCTTTATTGTTGATCTCTGCCGTTGCAATTGTCTTGTGGCAATGGTCAGACCGCCCCTGACCTTACGGCAACGCCACTCGGTGGCAAAAAGCTAGAAACTGTCTCGTCTTTCGCCCAGTACGTCACAGCCGGCGATCGAGAACATTGGCCGAGCGGGGAAGTATTCTGTGTATCCATATTTGTGGTGCTACCGATGCACCGAATGTCATAAAATATTTTAAAAAATTTGAAAAATTCTAGCACATCTTTATCTTTATCTTTATCTTTATCTTTATCTTTACCTAATAATAAAGCAAATTGGGTTTCTTTCGTCCGTCATGGCATTTCTTCAGAAAAGTCCCTCTATTTCAGAGAATTCACCCGCAATCCTGTTTTAAGTTAAAATGAAGCGTTATTTTCGTATTTTACATAAAAGTCCATGTCTTTTCTTGAAATCAACCCGCCGTCCAGATTTAAGTCACACCCGAACCGTTATTTTATAGTTTTCGAAACCCCCCTGATGTTTTAGGTAATCCATCCTCGGATCAATTTAAGTCAAACAAATGCTTTTTAAAATCATCCATATCTTTTAAACCGTGACTTCGATTTGAACATGTTATATATGAAATTTGATTAGAAAAATATGTAGAATATGAATATGAGATTATTTTTACCTGTTAAGTACTTTTAAATATTATTTTGGAATATATTTGAGTCAAACCAAATGATTTTCTAAATTATCTGTATCTTTTAAACCGTAACTTCGATTTTAACATATTATATATGAAATTTTATTAGAAAAATGTGTGGAATCTAAATATTATGTTAATTTTACCTGTTAAATATTTTTAAAATATTGTTGTGGAAGCAAACTTATAATTTATAGCGCAAGATCCGTTTTTTTCATACCGGCGGCGATCCGGATTGCAAATAAATACCCCACTATAATCATATACGGAAAAGAAAACATTAATAACTAAACGTGCATACCTCTGAAAAATGTCGCAAGGGAAAACAACATATTTCTCATCGCGAGAGTGAGAGAAAGCGAGCGAGAGAGAGAGAGGGGGGAGAGAGAGAGGGAGAGGGAGGAGAGAGGGAGAGAGAGACGCCTTAGGATTAACCATATTCAACACACTTTTTTTGTTATTTTGTGTGAACACCGAGGCCATCGCCGGCGAGGGTGAGAAGGAGGATTAGCGGCAACACAAATACGATGCCTCGCAAAAATAAAGGCGATGGACCTATTGTGGTCTTGAGCATGGTTGTTGAGTTAAGAGTGTGTGTGTTATGTTTTCTCTCCCGTTGCAACGCACGGGCTCTTTTGCTAGTTAATGTAATATGCCAATATTAATGTATGATGTCACAAAATTTGATATAAAATTAGAAATATTTTTTGAGGTACAAAAATGATAAATTTGAATAAAGAACCAAATCTAAAGTCCAAGTTATGTTATGTACTATTTAGTGTTAAATTTGTTAAATTTGTTTTTTTTGTTATGTTTCGAATTTTGACTTAAAATTTTGTGACAACATACATTGATGTTGTGTGAGTGTGCTAATTTTTTCAGAAAATTTTAAATATTTTAAAAGCATAATGTGAATTCGATGCACCGGTAGCACCACAAGCTTCCGTGTTCCAGGTATATTTTCTCTGGGCACAGGGTCCGGGTGAAATCATCAAAAGCAGCTTGACATGAATTAGTTTGCAAATACCACCAAATCTCAGTGGAGGAATCAGTGGGCTGAGCACTAGGCGCGCCCATTAATCAAGGTGGGGGCAGGCCACACGCCATTAAAGTAACAGTCACACTGGTAGAAAAAGAGGCTTCCGTCCAGCCCCATTAGTCGCGAAACTGTAGGAACCGCGACTAATGAAGTCTTTAGTCGCGGTTCGGCAGACGAACCGCGACCAAAGGCCTGGGCCCAGGGCGCTCGGTGGCCAGCTGGTGCACGTGAGGGGATTTAGTCGCGGTTGGCCAGGCCAACCGCGACTAAAGGTGCCCAAAGGCCTTTAGTCGCGGTTGGCCAGGCCAACCGCGACTAAAGCTCCTCCCCTATATATACCAGTTCAGCACGCTCACTTAGCCATTTGGTGCCACTTCTCTTCACAAGCTTCACAAGGGGGTGTAGGTTTGCTTTTGGTTCCTCTTATGCACACAAGGTGTTTGATGAAATGCCCCAAGAGGGTGAAACAAACATGATATGAAGTGTTGGAGCCACACTTGAGGTTCCTCATTTATTTTTTCCTCCTCGATCGCGGTTAGCAACTTGAACCTTTCATGCATGTGTGTCATTGATAAAATATGCATGTGTGTTGTTCATTGTTTAATTTCTATTGTTTATAGCTAGTTACTTTAACAAATGCATGATGGTTAATTATATATTTTATGTTATAATAATGCAGATGAATCGGCAATGGATGTACGGTAACCGACTCTCCCGCGAGTTCACTACGGGTTTGAAAGATTTCCTCGTAGTGGCTAATGCGAACAAGCAGAAGGGTTTTGTTATCTGTCCATGTGTTGACTGTAAGAATCAGAAGGGTTACTCTTCCTCAAGAGAAGTTCACCTGCACCTGCTTCGGCATGGTTTCATGCCAAGCTATAATTGTTGGACCAAGCATGGAGAAAGAGGGGTTATAATGGAAGAAGATGAAGAAGGGGATGATTTCATCGATGAAAGCTATCTTGCTCATTTCGGTGATACTTTCATGGAGG
This sequence comes from Triticum dicoccoides, assembly GCF_002162155.2. Lineage (NCBI taxonomy): Eukaryota > Viridiplantae > Streptophyta > Magnoliopsida > Poales > Poaceae > Triticum > Triticum dicoccoides. The sequence goes on along the minus strand of NC_041386.1, from coordinate 681,443,092 downwards.
ATGCTGAAGGTGAAGGGGAAGGTGAAGGGGCAGGTGAAGGGGAAGGTGAAGGGGAAGGTGAAGGTGAAGGTGAAGAAGAGGCACATGATGAGACCGTTGATGATCTTGGTCGGACCATTGCTGATGCACGGAGACGCTGCAAAACTGAAAAGGAGAGGGAGAATTTGGATCGCATGTTAGAGGATCACAGAAAGTCGTTGTACCCTGGATGCGATGATGGTCTGAAAAAGCTGGGTTGCACACTGGATTTGCTGAAATGGAAGGCACAGGCAGGTGTAGCTGACTCGGCACTTGAAAACTTGCTGAAAATGTTGAAGAATATGTTTCCAAAGAATAACGAGTTGCCCGCCAGTACGTACGAAGCAAAGAAGGTTGTCTGCCCTCTAGGTTTAGAGGTTCTGAAGATACATGCATGCATCAACGACTGCATCCTCTACCGCGGTGAATACGAGAATTTGAATGAATGCCCGGTATGCACTGCATTGCGTTATAAGATCAGAGGCGATGACCCTGGTGACGATGTTGAGGGCGGGAATCCCAGGAAGAGGGTTCCCGCCAAGGTGATGTGGTATGCTCCTATAATACCACGGTTGAAACGTCTGTTCAGGAACAAAGAGCATGCCAAGTTGTTGCGATGGCACAAAGAGGACCGTAAGTCGGACGGGGAGTTGAGACACACCGCAGATGGAACGCAATGGAGAAAGATCGACAGAGAGTTCAAAGATTTTGCAGCTGACGCAAGGAACATAAGATTTGCTCTAAGTACAGATGGCATGAATCCTTTTGGCGAGCAGAGCTCCAGCCATAGCACCTGGCCCGTGACTCTATGCATCTACAACCTTCCTCCTTGGTTGTGCATGAAGCGGAAGTTCATTATGATGCCAGTGCTCATCCAAGGTCCGAAGCAACCCGGCAACGACATCGATGTGTACCTAAGGCCATTAGTTGATGAACTTTTACAGCTGTGGGGCAGACCTGGTGTCCGTGTGTGGGATGAGCACAAAAAAGAGGAATTTAACCTACGAGCGTTGCTTTTCGTAACCATCAACGATTGGCCTGCTCTTAGTAACCTTTCGGGACTGTCAAATAAGGGATACAATGCATGCATGCACTGCTTACATGAGACTGAAAGTGTACATTTGCCAAATTGTAAGAAGAACGTGTACCTTGGGCATCGTCGATTTCTTCTGAAAATTCATCCAGTAAGAAAGAAAGGCAAGCATTACAACGGCAAGGCAGATCACCGGCCGAAGCCTGCGGAATGCACTGGTGCTGAGGTATTTGATATGGTCAAGGATTTGAAAGTCATCTTTGGAAAGGGTCCTGGCGGACAATCAGTTCCGAAGGGAGCTGACGGGCACGCAGCCATGTGGAAGAAGAAATCTATATTCTGGGAGCTAGAATATTGGAAAGTCCTAGAAGTCCGCTCTGCAATCGACGTGATGCACGTTACGAAGAATATTTGCGTGAACCTCCTAAGCTTCTTGGGCGTGTATGGGAAGACAAATGATACAAAGGAAGCACGGCAGGACCAGCAACGTTTGAAAGACCCTGATGACCGGCATC
>NC_041386.1:681431516-681439529 GCF_002162155.2 Triticum dicoccoides | reverse complement strand
GGCCTCGCTGCCCTCAACGCCGCCGGCCGGCCTCGCTGCCCTCAACGCCGCCCCCCAATCCACCTCGGGCCGCCGGCCTCGCCGCCCTCAACGCTGTACAGAGAGCGATGATCGAGAGAGAGAGAGAGAGAGAGAGAGAATTTTTTTTGTTCTTTTTAATTTTAACTAGTTAATTAGTTTAAAAAAAAGGTAAAATAACTTAAAACTTGATAATTAACAAAAAAAACGTAAAATTTGATAATTAACAAAAAAACGTATATACGGAGAGGGGGCGGCGAGGGGGCGGCGATGCGCGCGGTTATAAATGTGTGTTGTCCTCGCCTCCCTCTCCGTGACGCCGTCGTCTGCCGCCCCGTCTCGCGCTCTACCGCGACACCCTCTTCCACCCCTTCCTCGCCCCCTCCTTTTGCCACCGCCCTTTCGCCACCGCCACCGCCACCGCCCCCTTCTTCACTTAATTAATTTGTTTTTACTACATGTTTTCAGGACTGACATAATGGCGGACGATAGAGCAGACCCGATTATGGACAACTATGATCCGGACGGTGAAGCACATATGTTCGGCATCATAAACGGCGATATTCTATATGTGCCGACCGGACAAGAAGAAGATGATATCTCTTCTTATCTGAACCTTGACGGTGAAGATGAAGGGCGCCGTCAGCAAGATGATGCCGAACAAACGTCGATAAACGACGATCTTCAAATGGAAGTAGCAACCACCTCCGGCGCCGAGGTATATATATATACATTGAGCCTCTGGTGATACAAACTAACTGATTTGAATAAATATGTGTGGACTAACGCGCGCGACTCTCTTTCTTATTTTAGCCCTCGGCCGGATCGTCAAAACAATCGAGTACGTCGTCAAAGCATGGCGCAACCAAGACGATGAAACAAGGAGAAACATGCACCATCGAGGTTGTCGACAGTGCAACCGGCAGGCCGCTGGAGCCCCGCAAGAACGCCACCAAGTTTGTCAACCAATGCGGAGCCATTGTTAGAGACAACGTCTCGATCACCGTCCAGGAGTGGAATATGCCAAAGAAGGCACGAATTGCTGGTTTCACTTTTGTCGATAAGAGAACAAAAAAAGATTGCTTCAAAAAGCTTATGGAACATTTCGTTCTACCTCCGGAATACAACAAATTCGATGAGGAGGGTAACAAGATTGAGGAAAACAAGGAGAGGAGGAGGCTAGTCAAACAGTTCGCTCTTCATAAGATGGCCGACGCATTCCGGAAATTCAAGCAAAATCTAGCCCATGACTTTGTCAAGCAGAACAAGACTCCGGATTTCAAAGGACAATATGAGAAACTGAAACATGATTGGCCAGAATTTGTGAAGCAAAAGAAATCGGAGCAGTTCATTCAAATATCGAAAAAAATAAGGAAAATGCGGCTAAGAAGGAGTACAATCATATTATGGGGCCATGAGGGTATCGCCTTTGGGAGCCTAGGTGGGAGAAGATGGAGAACGAGCTGAGGGCGCGAGGAATCCGTCCAGGTACGGAGGGATGGGACCCAAGGGCCAAAAGCTGGTGGTACGGGCATGGGGGAACGCTGAACCCGGAGACAGGGGACTGTGTTTACCGGGGCAAAATAATTAAACCCACCCAAGCCCTTATTGACGCAATGAGGGATGCTCAAGAGGGGAAGATCAAGTTCAACAGAGAGAACGACGCGCTGACAAAAGCCCTCGGGAATCCTGAACACGGAGGACGTGTACGAGGCATGGGGCACATTCCGTGGAAAATAGGGTTCCCCCAGAACGATGACCCGTACGGTTACAGAAGCCGGAAGAGAAAGATGGATCGGGAAGCAGATGTTGTGGCGCGGTTGGCATCGGAAATGGATGTGATGAAGAAAACCGTGAGTGTACTAGTAGCCGAACGAGATGCAGCTCGGGCGCAGCATGAAGATCATCCAGCGGATCTCAGAAGCCAGCAGCGGAGAAGCAGTGTGGCTTCCACGGAGGCCCCACCGGCTGGTGCAGATGCACCGACGATCGAAATTACTGCACCGGAGCCTCTGGTGGTCGAAATTACTGCACCGGAGCCTCTGGTGGTCGAAATTACTGCACCGGAGCCTCCTCGCTACCCCGTGGACGATATAAAGGAGATGAAAGAATGTCATCTGTATTATCCTATCAGGAACATGTCCGTGAAGGTAGCCATCGGCAGTGCTTTACCATGTTTACCTGGAGCACTCCACCACAACACCCCCATTCAAGATGGCTATGCTCGTGTCACGGTGGAGGACATAGTCCAAGGGTTTGAGGACCTGGAGATTGACATTGCTACACCTGAAGGGGAGAAAAGACTTGGAGATGTCAAGCGCCATTTCATTCTATGGCAAAAGAAGTTTATCAAGTTTCCAGGCGAGGCGCCAAGGACAACAAGTCCACCCCCCTACGGTGGTTGCGGTTCACCTACACCTCCGTCACGTCAGCCGACGCCCCCCAGTCCACAACGTCCGGCGGGTGATCAGACGCCGCCCCCCAGTCCTCGTCCGGCGGGTGATCAGACGCCGCCCCCCAATCCACCTCCGGCAAAGAAGCAGAAGCAGTCCTGGATTATTAACCCGGACCCTTATGTACCTAAGACCACAAAGGTACCAGATCCATCATTGAAGCCTCTCCCCACAAGGCCTTGGGAACGTAGTGCCGAGGAAACTGCCGCGGCCGCGGCTGCTGATCATGAGAAATGGAAGGCGGACTGCAAGAAGAAAAGAGAGCCCGAGCCCAAGCCAGTATTTTCTGATGAGCAAAAGAAGTGGGCTAAGTCATTTTTGAGCACACCGTCCCAAGCCACGAAGAATCTGCCTGACGACTATGCACGTGAACTTCGTAGGCAGGCACTCATGTTGAAGGAGAAGAAAGAGCGGGCGGAGAACCAGGAGAACAAAGCCTTGGAGGAGGCCGAGAAAACGGAATTAGAAAGTAAAAAAAGCGGGAAACGAGTTGCCCAGCTCGGGGAACAAAGTAAACAATCGATTGCCCCGCTTATAGTGAAAGCCGCCGGTCCGGATGACCCCGATATCATAGCAGCTGCGGCAGCACATGGATTGACTGTAATGAGTGCCAGAGAACAAGCGGCCAACTTAGGTATTACTCTTCGTTAACTGTTAGGCCTTGATGAGTTGCCAGTGAAGGAGGTAGTAATTACATATGTGAAGAATGGGCCTCTCGTCGAGCCTGCGCAGGAACAGGATCTACCTCCACAAATGAAAGGTCTGCTGAAATGGTACAAGGGTTACATAAAAAATAAAAACGCCAAAGAATATATTTATGCGGAAGTTAGATATGAGCATCACTTCAAACATTACTATGTACAAATTCATCTGAGTGAATTGTTCCAGCTTTTCAATCTGCGCGAGCTCGACAAATCTATCATCAGTTGCTACGTTCTGTAAGTGATTTATTTCTACCCCATCTCGTTCATATTGCCTGCACTATATATATGTCCTAACTATATTGTTGTGTCCGTTATTATACATGCAGAATGAAGATTAAGGAATGCAGAGTAAGGAACATCCATAATGTTGGGTTCATTGACCCACACATCGTTAATGGATATGTGTTGGAGCATCACCCCGCCGACATGGAGGCAGACCTGTGGCAGTTTCTTACACAGCAGGAACTCAAAAGTGATATTCTATTTCCTTACCATTTTGGGTGAGTGTTTCTGTCTTGAGCACATTCTTTTTTGTTTACTCCATGCATGGTATGTGGCCGGCTAATCGATGAGTTATGCATGACGTACTGTGCATGTATCGTGTCCGCAGGTTCCACTGGATTCTGCTAGTAATTAAAGTTGACACCTCAGAATGTCTCGTCCACGACTCTCTGAATAAGGATCCAAAGCTTTGGGTCGACATGAGAAGAATGCTGCAGAAGTAATTATTTTCATTCATTTGCGCTCTATATCGATCGGCCTATTTCGTTCATTTCCTAATATCAAGTAACTAATAACTCTCTTGTTCATTTAATTTTCTTTGCCTCGTAGGGTTTGGAGACGGTTCGTAGATACAAAGGTCGGTGAATTCAAAAAAGAGCTAGAATTCAAAAGGGCAAAGGCTAAGAATGGTGAGGATATTCAGCCAGCGGGGACCAATCTATGTGCATACTATGTCTGTGAGATGATCCGGAGATACACCTCTGAGCGGGTTCCGAGTGATACCAATGCTTAGAGGAATAACCTCCGGATGATGCTTAGTCCAGAAGCTCGCTTCCGACCACTTCAAGAGGAACTAGCTGGATGGTTCAGGAGGGAAGTCCTCCATCCTAAAGGAGAACACCATTACGAGGACGTAGAACTTTATATGCATTAAATTATGTATGGAAACTTGTTCAAAATTGTATATGGTCATCCGATGATATTGAATATATATTGTATATTCCTCTTGAATTCTTTTTGTTCTAATTTCAAATTTGTTTGAAATTGTACATTCATATGCATGTATGTAGTACCGTAGAATATGTGAAACTCCTTCAAAATTAAAATAAAGCACAAAAAAAATAAAACAATACAAATTAAACAGAAAACAAGTTTAAGGGGGGGGGGGCTAAAACCCTAAACCTGCGGCGGCCTTTAGTCGCGGTTGGTCAGAAGAACCGCGACTAAAGGTCCTCCGCCCCGACGGCCACCTGACGCCCACGTGGACGGGCCTTTAGTCGCGGTTCTTAAGCAACCGCGACTAAAGGGTTAGTCGCGCCCGTTCGGTCGCGGTTGCGCAACCGCGACTAATGGCAGTTGCGAACCGCGACCAAAGGCCCTTTTTTCACCAGTGTCAGAGGTTACGGACGAGCAGCAGCACGTACGTACGTACGACCATGCAGACGCTGCTGCCCCGCCTTGCTCTCCTCTGCCTCGCCGCCCAGCAAACCGGCCTGCTGCCGGCGGCCACGGCGCGAACCAACCTGACCGCGGGAGACGCCCTGACGCCGCCCCGGTACATCACCAGCCCCTCCGGCGGCTTTGCCTTCGGCTTCCGCGCCCTTGACTCCGACCCGACCAAGTTCATCCTCGCCACGTGGTTCCGCCTCGGGGACGACGGCAACGGCACCTCCTCCCAGCCGCAGCCGCAGTCCGTGGTGTGGTTCGCGAAAAAGACGACCATGGGCGACACGCCCATCGCCACCGCCAAGTCCGTCCTCAGCGTCACGGCCGACGGCCACCTCACGCTCACCGACGGCGGCAGCCAGGAGCTGTGGAGGGCCCCGACTCGCAGCATGCAGCGCGGGTCCGTGCTCGCGCTGAGCGACTCTGGCAACGTCCGATTCCTCGGCGGCGACGGGGACACCGTGCTCTGGGAGAACTTCCAGTACCCGACGGACACGCTGCTGCCCGGGCAGCCCCTGGCACCGACGCCGGGTTCCTCGTTCGGGGGGTATCTCTTCTCCAAGCGCGCAGACGCGGAGTTCGCCACGGGGCGGTTCAGCCTGGCAGCCCAGCCCGACGGCAACGTCGTCCTCTGCATCGACCTCTTCACCGGTCACATACAGCACAACTCCTACTGGGCCACCAACACGTACGGCTCCGGCGACAACACGACCGTCACCCTGGACGACCGGGGCTTTCTCAACTACACGCTTCACAATGGCACCATTCACAGCTTGATTTCGCCGACGGCGAGCAGCTTCGGCACCAATGGCGGCGACTACTTGCAGTTCGCCAGGATGGACACCGACGGCATCGTCCGCACCTACACCCGCCCTAGAAACGGCGGCGGAAACACGCCTTGGACGGTGTCGGGAGCGCTCCCCGGCGATGGAGGCTGCACCAAGGTTACGTCCTTGAGGCAGGGCTTGTGCGGCCCGGGGTCGTACTGCGTGGAGACCAGAGATCGGCTCAGCTGCCTGTGCCCGAGTGGGTACACTTACGTCGACGCACAACACACCGACAGCGGCTGCACACCGGAGTTGGAGCCGCACAGCAGCTGCGGCGGGGAGAACGGCAGCTCCGACGAGTTCTCGCTCGTCGAGATGCCCAACACCACCTGGGAGATTTCGTTGTACCACAAGAAGTACCCGTCGGTCACGGAGCAGCAGTGCAGGAGCTACTGCCTCAGCCACTGCTACTGCGCGGCGGCGCTGATGATCGACGGATCCGACTGCGCAGAGGTGGGGGCGCTCACGTATGGCCGGCGGGCTGACGACGTCACGACGACGACGCTGATCAAAGTGCGCAAGGGGAATACTCCTTACACGGATGGACCGTCGGCGGCAAAGAGAAAGATGATGCGTCCCTACAAGATCGCCGCCCTTTGCGTCTCCTGCCTCTTGTTGATCACCATCAGCGGCCTCGTGGCACGGCGCTACCTCGTCGGGCACGATGATAGCCGGCGGCCGTTGAGCTCTGGTGTGAGAGCGTTCAGCTGGAAGGAGCTACACCAAGCCACCAACGGCTTTGAGAAACTGCTGGACAAAGGGAGCTTCGGGGAGGTCTACAAAGGGACGATCAGATCGCCGCAGCCGCACCCCATCGCGGTGAAGAAGCTCATCGACTCGAATGAGTACAGCGAGCAAGAGTTCACCAACGAGGTGCAGTCCATCGGGCAGATCCACCACCGGAACCTGGTCCGTATGATCGGCTACTGCAAAGAAGGCAAGCACCGAATGCTGGTCTTCGAGTTCATGCCTGGCGGGTCGCTCCGCGGAGTCCTCTTCGCGAACCAAGAGAGGCGGCCTCCATGGTGCTGGCGTGCCGAGGCCGCCGTCGCCATCGCCCGGGGGCTCGAGTACCTCCACGACGGCTGCAGCGCCCCCATCATCCACTGCGACATCAAGCCTGACAACATCCTGCTAGATGACCGTGGCGTCCCTAGGATCACCGACTTCGGGATCTCCAAGCTGCTGGGGAGCCAGCAGGTGCACACCATGGTGACCCACATCAGGGGCACCAGAGGGTACATCGCGCCCGAGTGGCTCCGCAGCGAAACGCGTCGACACCAAGGCGGATGTGTACAGCTTCGGCGTCGTGCTGCTGGAGATGATCTGCTGCCGGAGGTGCCAGGAGCGCGTGGTGCACGACAACCTGCCGCCGGGCACGGTACATGACGATGAGACGGTCACGATGTTCGGTTGGGCGGTGCAGCTAGTGGTCGCGCGAAGGACGGAGCTGATGCTGGATGACGACGCGGGCGTTGAGACCGTGGAGGACATGGAGAGGGTGGAGCAGTTCGCGCGCGTGGCGTTGTGGTGCATCGAGCCGAACCCGCAGCTGCGGCCGACCATGCACCAAGTGGTGCGGATGCTGGAGACCAGGAACGGGGCTGAGGTTGAGGCACTGCCTGACCCTCCAAACTGTTACGTAGAATCCTCGCCTTTAATTCCTCAGCTCAAGATTGAGTGAGACATGGATTTATATATCTTGGAAGCTAAAGAAAAAATAACGATCTAAAGGATGTTTCATCCATGCACATGCACATGCCCCCTGGGTGTCACAACTTTTTCACGGACGATTGCATTATTTTCTTTGAAGCCTCTAAGAAAGGAGCAGAAAGGATTCAGACTATGATTGAGGATTATAACCGAGCTTCGGGGTGATTAGTCAATAAGCAAAAGAGCGATGCTATACACACGATGAAATTGCAGGCGACGTGTGCACAGGAAGGAGTTGGTTTTTCTGTTAGCTGATGCATGCACACTGTGTATCGTTCGCAGATCGTGCAGTCTGTGTCATGTGTGAAGCCATTTCGTAAGCAAAAATCCTGAGTTTTCTCCAGTCCAAATACAGTACGTGATGTCAAGATGGAAGTGCGAAATACTTTGGGTATTCAAACTGAAGCCCTTGGTGCCAAATATTTGGGCTTATCTATGGTTGTGGGTCGGTCAATTAAGGATCGAGCATATCCCTAAACGTGTACGTCATTAGTACCAGGCTACTGCGAAATGAAGCTATATACAACTGCTAGAGATGTCCTTCTCAAGCCAGTAGCACAAGCCATGCCAGTTTATTCAATGAGTTATTTCAAACTCAATCTAGTTACATACAAGAAAATTACCTCTTTG
>NC_041386.1:681425046-681430993 GCF_002162155.2 Triticum dicoccoides | reverse complement strand
AAGAGGAAAATGCATTGGTTAAATTGGTCAGACATGACTCTCTCTAAACTGCATGGTGGTATGGGCTTGTGTGATCTTCCCATTCTAATTTGGAAATCAGGAAACAAGGGTGGCGTTCAATGATGAAGCCACACTCATTATTTTCTAGGGTATTAAAATAGAAATACTACCTGCGTTGCGATTTCATTGCAAAAAAAGAAAGGCAAGCGCTCATCACATACACGGCGAGCGATTATTGGTGTGCGTATAGTTGTAAAATATGGGCCTCATCAAAAGGGTTGGAACATGCACAAAGATTAATATTTGAGAAGATAATTGGATCCCATCTAGTCCGTTGTTACACCCCATGTGGAAACCTGATAATACTCAGCTAACTCTTGTGTTTGACCTTATTCAGTAAGATGGTACATGGAATGCTCATCTCATAAGGAACATGTTCCTTCCTCCGGATGCCGAAGCAATCCTCTCTATTCTTCTAGGAGGGTTGGACTGTGACACCTTAGCCCGGGCCTTCGAGAAACATTGGTATGTATTCGGCGCTCTCAGCCTGTCATTGTCTATTGGATAGTGTAGTTGCACATCGGCACATCGATCCAGCATCACCGTGAGGTTCTGTTCACCTCATGTGGAGGAAGTGTTGGCAACTGAAAGTTCTCCCAAAATTCAAGCATTTCTGGTGGAGGGTACTTCATGAGTTCATTCCTATCATGGGTGTTTTAAAGAGGACATATTGAACATATTGAGGCATATGCATTTTGTGGAAATAATGATGAGTCTATCTTCCATGCAATAATCCCATGTCCATCTATTACTCAAATATGGAGAGCTGTAAATGATGCAACGGGCGTCAAACTCCCTTGTCTTCACCCGAAAACCTAGGGCTTCATATATCATCCGCGGGAAGGTATGCTCCTCCAAGGATGCCGAGACTATCACAACAGCGGCGTATGTCATATGGACCAGTTGAAGCAAGGAAAAACGGGGAAATCTGCACCTCTCACCAAAACAATTGCATGTTGGGTAGCAAATGTACTACAAGAGGTATCTGCAGATACACGCCACACTGATCTCACCATGAGAAGAAACTGGTTAACTGGAACCCACCGCCACAAAACACTATCAAGATAAATGGAGATGAAAGTTTTAATCCTATGACTGGTATTGGTAGCCCCGGGCGTTCGGTCTTTTCGTTTGTTCGGTTCGGTCTTTTCGGTCTTCCAGAATTGAAGACCAAAATAATTTCGGTCTTTTCGGTTCTTCACAATTCGGTCTTCGGTCTTTACTATTCGGTCTTCGGTCCCGACCAAATAGACCAAATTAATTTGGTACAACTCATATTCATGTTACTTCCAGTACCATACATGTTTATATTTGAGAGCAGAAAGTACCAATACATGTTTATATGCAACAACAAGTAACAAAGTACCAGTACATGTTTACATTTAAGAGCAAGTAACAAGATTCATATGACACAAAGTAAGAAGATTCATGATTCAGCTTCAATTGGCTTGTCATCTTGAGCAGCTTCTAGATTGGCACCTTCGACAACTGTTTGTTTGGCAACTTCATCGTCAATAATACTACTACGTAAGATGGATTCGTCTCCTGCTTCTGCAGCTTCTGCTTCTACATCTGCCTCTACACTCATAAATGCATCTTCATTCTTCTCATCATGTTCAGAAAACATCTATAAAAAAGAGAACATTGGAAACAAGCACAAAACAAGCAAGGGCATAAATATACCCCATGTATATATCTAGTTTCAGGAAACAAGCACAAATGCATTACTGTGTATGCAGTATTGAAGCTGCTAACATTTGACACAAAACAAGCACAAATACAGTGTGCTATTTGTTGTCCCCAAGTGCTAACATTTGACACAAAAAGCAAGGGCATGTACTGCCTACAAAACACATTCTGCAGGAGCGCTCACAGGTTTACAGAGAGGTGGGGTAGCTCACCTTCAGCTGCGATGTGGAGAACCGAAAGTGGGCAGGTCGTCGGGAGGTGGAGCACCGGCGGCGGACGAACCGTGTGGAAGAGGACAGGTAGTGGTGAGTGGTGACGAACTGCAGTGGTTGAACTGGTCGTCAGGAGGTGGAGCACCGGCGGCGGACGGCCGCGTCGTAGGCGGTGGAGCGACCGAGGGGAGGTTGGGGTTGGCGGCGGCGCAGGGCGACAATCTTCACGGTCAGGGGCTCAGGGCCGCCGCTAGCGGCGCCCGTCTTCACCTGCCAGGGCCGCCACTCGGGCGCCGGTCTTCACCGGCCAGGGCCGCCGCTCGGCGCCGGTCTTCGTATAGGGGCGTGCGGCACGCATCGAGGCAAGCAGCATGCGGCGGCTAGGGTTAGTAGTGGGAGAACGAGAGATTGGCTGCGAGTGGTTTCTGTGAATCGGGATGTGAAGATGCGAGGCCGTGTACTCTACTCTGTAGTTGGGTCTAGTGTGTGACCATTGGGCTGGCCGGACGGGCCTTAGGATGGGCTTTTATTAATCGGTCTATACGGGCTATTCGGTCCTAAACGTAGCATGACTGATCAGACCGAAACTAGTTCGGTCTTCTATTTGCACAGACCGTTTTTTATTCAGTCTTTTCTAATTCGGTCTTTTCGGGTTCGGTCTCGGTCTTTTCGGTTTCGGTCTTCGGTCTTCGGTTTTTATGCCCGGGGTGAGGTATTGGGGCTACAAGATGTGTAGCACGAGATAGTATGGGTCGCCTCCTTGCTGCTAGAAGTCGTTGGTACAGTTCTGTGGCTAATGCCTTGTTGTGACGCCCTCAATTTGACCGTACACTAATCATACAAGCAAACGTGTACGATCAAGATCAGGGACTCACGGGAAGATATCACAACACAACTCTAAAAGTAAAATAAGTCATACAAGCATCATGATACAAGCCAGGGGCCTTGAGGGCTCGAATACAAGTGCTCGATCATAGACGCGTCAGCGGAAGCAACAATATCTGAGTACAAACATAAGTTAAACAAGTTGCCATAAGATGGCTAGCACAAACTGAGATACAGATCGAAAGAGGCGCAGGCCTCCTGCCTGGAATCCTCCTAACTACTCCTGGTCGTCGTCAGCAGCCTGCACGTAGTAGTAGGCACCTCTAGTGTAGTAGTCGTCGTCGATGGTGGCGTATGGCTCCTGGGCTCCAACGTCTGGTTGCGGCATCCGAGAAGAAGAGGAAAACGGGGGAAAAGAGGGAGCAAAGCAACCGTGAGTACTCATCCAAAGTACTCGCAAGCAAGGAGCTACACTACATATGCATGGGTATATGTGTAAGGAGGCAATATGAGTGGACTGAACTGCAGAATGCCAGAATAAGAGAGGGATAGCTAGCCCTATTGAAGACTACGCTTCTGGCAGCCTCCGTCTTGCAGCATGTAGAAGAGAGTAGATTGAAGTCCTCCAAGTAGCATCGCATAGCATAATCCTACCCGGCGATCTTCCCCTCGTCGCCCTGTGGAAAAGCGATCACCGGGTTGTCTGTGGAACTTATCTGGGTGTGTTTTATTAAGTATCCGGTTCTAGTTGTCATAAGGTCAAGGTACAACTCCGGGTCGTCCTTTTACCGAGGGACACGGCTATTCAAATAGATTAACTTCCCTGCAGGGGTGCACCACATAACCCAACACGCTCGATCCTATTTGGCCGGACACACTTTCCTAGGTCATGCCCGGCCTCGGAAGATCAACACGTCGCAGCCCCACCTAGGCACAACACAGAGGTCAGCACGCCGGTCTAAATCCTATACGCGCAGGGGTCTGGGCCCATCGCCCATTGCACACCTACACGTTGCGTGGGCGGCCGGAAGCAGACCTAGCAACCTCCATTACAAAGGAAGTCACGTTACGCGGTCCAATCTGGCGCGCACCGCTCAGTCGCTGACGTCACGAAGGCTTCGGCTGATACCACGACGTCGAGTGCCCATATCTTTCCTGCGTAGTTGGTTAGTGCGTATAGGCCAGTGGCCAGACTCAGATCAAATACCAAGATCTCGTTAAGCGTGTTATTATGAAATAACCGCGGACGCCGACCAGGGCCAGGCGCACCTGTCTCCCAGGTGGTCTCAACCCGCCCTGTCGCTCCGCCACAAAGATCCACACAGAGGGCCGTCGGGACAAAGGTCCTTTCAGCCCCCAATCCGTGAATCACTCGCGGGTACTCCTCGAGCCGACCCGACTTTGGTCACCATCTGTAGTATGTATATATGTATAGTATATACCCGTGATCACCTCCCGAGTGATCACGGCCCAATAGTATAGCAAGGCAGACTGACAAGAATGTAGGGCCAATGATGATAAATTAGCATCCTATACTAAGCATTTAGGATTGCGGGTAAGGTATCAATGACTGTAGCAACAATGACAGGCTATGCAACAGAATAGGAGTAACCGAACAGTAACATGCTACACTACTCTAATGCAAGCAGCATAGAGAAGAATAGGCGATATCTGGTGATCAAGGGGGGGCTTGCCTGGTTGCTCTGGCAAGAAGGAGGGGTCGTCAACTCCGTAGTCGAACTGGGCAACAGCAGCGTCGGTCTCGTAGTCTACCGTAGAGAAGAGGGGGAAGAAACAATGAATACAATACAAACATAGGTATATCGATGCATGACATGACAAGTAACGATGCTAGGTGTGCCCGATCATGGTAGTAGGTGATACCGACGAAGGGGGAAAACATCCGAGAAAGTATTCCCGGTGTTTCGCGTTTTCAGACAGATGAACCGGAGGGGGAAAGTTGCGAGTCCGATAGGTTAGGGATGTGTGGCGGATGAACGGGCTGCTTATCCGGATTCGTCTCGTCGTTCTGAGCAACTTTCATGTACAAAGTTTTTTCATCGGAGCTATGGTTCATTTTATATTAATTTTTGAAGTTTTAAATCATTTTCTAAACTATTATTATTAAATTAATTCGAAATTAGTATTATTGCATAAGCACGACGTCGACAGTCAACAGAGGTGTTGACTGGGTCGCTGACGTGTGGGTCCCGTATGTCATTGACTGATAACTAACTAACCAGGCTAATTAGTTTAGTTAACAGATTAGTTAAGTTAATTAATAGTAGTTAATTAGGTTAATTAATCACAAGTACATAAATTAAATAATTTAGTTAGTTAATTAATATTTTTATTTATTTATTATTATTTGTAATTCTCTTTTTTTTATAAAAACGTTCTGGGCGTGGGCCCCCCGTGTCATAGGCCCCAGGGGCGGGGCCATCTGTCAATGGTCCATGGACCATAGCGGGCGAATGGGCACGGGTATTGGGCGCGCAGGCGCCAGCCCAATTGGGCGATTTGCCCAGACCAACGGTGGGAGGGGGGACAACGGCCACGACGCCTGTTGGCCACGGCATCAGGCGGCGACGCGGGCACGAGGAGAAGGCCGCGGGCGGCTCATGGCGGGGAGCTCCGATGAGCAGTGCTGGACGGAGAAGGGGGTAGACGCGCTTGTTCGGCGAGCGGAGGCGCGCGGGCCTGCGCGAGCGCGCGCGAGGAGGGTCCAGCAGCGGTGGTGGGGCTCGCGGCCAGCCGTGGGGCCGCGAACGTGGTCGCCGTGGCGGCAAGTACGTCGGGATAGAGGGGAAGAGGAGGAGAGGGGGGGTCGTTGCTCACCCCCGTTGCAGGGGATCTGGGGCGGCGAGGCTCGTTGGAGCCGTTGAGGAGGAAGACGGGGACGAGGCAACCACGGAGAGGACAGCGAGGCAGCGACGGGGTCGACAACGAGGTGGCCGTGGCGGAGGCGTTCCGCGCGGCGTCGAGGCGGCGGGGATGGTCGACGTGGTCGGGGCGCCGTGGGAAGGTTCGGCGGGGTAGCGGCGCCGGCGACGTAGAGGCAGGGCGACGGGCGGCGACGCCAGGGACGATGGGGAGGAGGACGGCGAAGCGGCGACGGGCGCGGCGTCGGGGGTCCGGCCCCTCCCCGATCTAGATGGGAT
>NC_041386.1:681392500-681424752 GCF_002162155.2 Triticum dicoccoides | reverse complement strand
CAGGTTTTTGTTTTTTTGTTTTTTTAGTTAGGTTCTGCTTTTTTTATTTAATTGTTTTCTTGTTTCCATCCACTATAAAATATCTAGGCATTTTATAAAAATGTGTTTATTGCACCATATTTACATATGCACATTATGGCACCTCCCGAACATTTTTTGTTTTAACTTTCAAAAACTTTTATTGTTGACATTAATTTGAATTTGAATTTTGAAACGGTTTCGAATCATCGCGAGGTTAACAACAGTGACCGTGGTGACGTGGCATCATTAGCGTGGGATTACTGTAGCTTAATTATCCGGTCGTCACACCTGTCGTCGTAAGCGCTCACATACTGTGATGGTGTTGAACTTGGAAATACTTTGGTAATTTGATACAGTTTTGGGAGGCTTGTCAACATCAGGTGTGAAATTATGGGAATCCTTCATCATGACTCAAGAGATGGCCTCACAGTTACTAGATTGTAGATTGATTTTTGTCAGACGTGAGGCTAACTTTGCTGCCCACTTATGTGCAATACAGGTTAATTGTGAGAACTTGTGTAGCTAGTGGTCTGGAACTACTCCACCTTTCCTTGCAAGATATATCCAAAATGATTGTAATATGTTGGCAGCTGAATAAAAGAATCCTGAGTGTTTCATAAAAAAAGGCAATTAATCAGAATAAGCTATCAGCACGTATAACAAACCAATCGGTAGCATCACAGGGCAGGCAGATGTATTTTTAAGCATATATCCCAAAAAAATTACAATGGGTGTCATTTTCCTCATTTTTGCATGTGGGGACCACCGGTCATGAATTCTCTCTATATTCTGCATTTTACTTTTAGCAGTCATTGGTCTTCACTCATTCCGTAACTCAATTGAAGATGACGTAACCACCTAGTAGCAAAACTAAAAGAAGAAGATACTGTAAAAATAGGTTTCTTCAGTGCATTTCTTCCTTCAGTCCACGGTCCTTGTTTTTATTTAGTGTACCGAAGCAGAAGTGGTATGCGATAAGCTACACAATATACCCCATGCAAAGCAGTAAAGCTAAGCATGTAGGTTAATAACAGATAAATGCAAGAATGGGACATGGTTTCCAACGGATGAAACGGCAACAACTCCAGATGTCATTATTTATGTGGTTGACAATATTTCTTCCATGTACAACTCCAAATAACATGACTGACATACTAACAATTAATTAGAATGAGCATGGGCATTAGAAGCAAGATAATAGAGCCTGAAGAAAACAAAGGCTGTGAGAATTGAGCAGTTCGGGCATATCTGTCTTCTTAATGTTAGTTTTAAAAATTTTATCAAGGTTGGAACTAATAGACTCACACAGATTGCGCACTCTGTGGTGCAGCCGATCCAAATCGCTTTCATGCTGGACAGAAACATCCTAGAAGGGGTTGTGGTCCTTCATGAAACGCTCCATGAAATCCATACGAAAAAACTAGACGGGGTAGTTTTCAAAGTGAATTTCGAAAAAGCGTACGATAAAGTCAAATGACCCTTTCTGCAACAGGCATTGCGCATGAAAGATTTTCATCAGGCCTGGAGACACCAGATTGAATCTTTCACGCAAAAAGGTAGTGTTGGAATCAAAGTGAATGATGACATATGTCACTACTGCCAAACACATAAGGGTCTGAGACAAGGAGATCCAATGTCACCTATTATGTTCAACATTGTAGTTGACATGTTGACAATTCTAATAAGAAGGGCAAAGGATGCTGGTCAAGGAGGTGGCCTGGTACCTCATCTAGTTGATGGAGGGGTGTCTATCCTACAGTACGCTGATGATACTATTATCTTCATGGAGCATGACTTGGCAAAAGCGAGAAACATGAAGCTGGTGTTATGCTTATTCGAACAATTGACCGGGTTGAAGAGTAACTTCCACAAAAGCGAATTGTTCTGCTTCGGAAGAGCCAAACAGGAACAAGAGGCGTAGAAACAATTTTTCGGGTGTGAACTGGGGGCTTTACCTTTCTCATATTTGGGTATACCAATTCACCATCGTAGGCTAACAAATAGAGAATGGAAGTGTATTGAGGATCGATTTGAAAGGAAATTGAGTATCTGAAAGGCAAGCTAATGTCATATGGGGGCCGATTAATTCTCATTAATTCGGTACTCACGAGCATGCCTATGTTTCTCTTGTCTTTTTTCGAGGTACCAGTTGGAGTTCGGAAAAGACTGAATTTCTACCGATCCTGCTTCTTCTGGCAGAGTGATGACCTGAAAACAAAATGTAGACTCGCTAAATGGGATATTATTTATCGACCAAAAAACCAAGGGGGTCTAGGTATCGAAAATCTTGAGGTTAAGAACAAATGTCTTCTCAGCAAGTGGCTGTATAAGCTATCTGTAGAGTCAGAGGCCACGTGGGCGCAGATTCTACGTAATAAGTTGAAGGAAATATGCCCTAGAGGCAATAATAAAGTTATTATTTATTTCCTTATTTCATGATAAATGTTTATTATTCATGCTAGAATTGTATTAACCGGAAACATAATACATGTGTGAATACATAGACAAACATAGTGTCACTAGTATGCCTCTACTTGACTAGCTCATGAATCAAAGATGGTTAAGTTTCCTAGCCATGGACAAAAAGAGTTGTCATTTGATCTACGGGATCACATCATTAGGAGAATCATGTGATTGACTTGACCCATTCCGTTAGCTTAGCACACGATCGTTTAGTATGTTGCTACTGCTTTCTTCATGACTTATACATGTTCCTGTGACTATGAGATTCTGCAACTCCCGTTTACCAGAGGAACACTTTGTGTGCTACAAAACATCACAACATAACTGGGTGATTATAAAGGTGCTCTACAGGTGTCTCCGAAGGTACATGTTGGGTTGGCATATTTCGAGATTAGGTTTTGTCACTCCGATTGTCGGAGAGGTATCTCTTGGCCCTCTCGGTAATACACATCACTTAAGCCTTGCAAGCATTGCAACTAATGAGTTAGTTGTGGGATGATGTATTACGGAACGAGTAAAGAGACTTGCCGGTAACAAGATTGAACTAGGTATTGGATACCGACGATCGAATCTCGGGCAAGTAACATACCGATGACAAAGGGAACAACGTATGTTGTTATGCGGTTTGACCGATAAAGATCTTCGTAGAATATGTAGGAGCCAATATGAACATCCAGGTTCCACTATTGGTTATTGACCGGAAACAGTTCTAGGTCATGTCTACATAGTTCTCGAACCCGTAGGGTCCGCACGCTTAAGGTTTCGATGACAGTTATATTATGAATTTATGAGTTTTGATGTACCGAAGGAGTTCGGAGTCCCAGATGAGATCGGGGACATGACGAGGAGTCTCGAAATGGTCAAGACGTAAAGATTGATATATTGGACGACTATATTCGGACTTCGGAAAGGTTCCGAGTGATTCGGGTATTTTTCGGAGTACCGGAGAGTTACGGGAATTCGCCGGGAGAAGTATTGGGCCTTATTGGGCCATACGGGAAAGAGAGAGGGGCTGCCTAGGGCAGGCCGCGCCCCCCAGGCCTAGTCCGAATTGGACTAGGGGGAGGGGCCGCACCCCCTCCTTCCTTCCCTTCTCTCTTCCCTTTCCTTCTCTCCTACTCCTACTACATGGAAGGTCTCCTAGTTGGACTAGGAAAGGAGGGAATCCTACTCCCGGTGGGAGTATGACTCCTCCCTGGCGCGCCCTCCCTTGGAAGGCCGCCCCCTCCCCCTTGCTCCTTTATATACGGGGGCAGGGGGGCACCCCATGACACACAAGTTGATCTACGGATCGTTACTTAGCCGTGTGCGGTGCCCCCCTCCACCATATTCCACCTCGGTCATATCGTCGTGGAGTTTAGGAGAAGCCCTGCGCCGGTAGAACATCATCATCGTGACCACGCCATCGTGCTGACAGAACTCATCCCCGACGCTTTGCTGGATTGGAGCCCGGGGAACGTCATCGAGCTGAACGTGTGCTGAACACGGAGGTGCCGTACGTTCGGTGCTTGGATCGGTCGAGTCGTGAAGACGTACGACTATATCAACCGCGTTGTGATAACGCTTCCGCTTACGGTCTACGAGGGTACGTGGACAACACTCTCCCCTCTCGTTGCTATGTCATCACCATGATCTTGTGTGTGCGTAGGAAAATTTTGAAATTACTACGTTCCCCAACAGTGGCATCCGAGCCTAGGTTTTATGCGTTGATGTTATATGCACGAGTAGAACACAAGTGAGTTGTGGGCGATACAAGTCATACTGCTTACCAGCATGTCATACTTTGGTTCGGCGGTATTGTTGGATGAAGCGGCCCAGACCGACATTACGCGTACGCTTACGCGAGACTGGTTTTACCGCCGTGCTTTGCACACAAGTGACTAGCGGGTGTCAGTTTCTCCAACTTTAGTTGAACCGAGTGTGGCTACGCCCGGTCCTTGAGAAGGTTAAAACAACACCAACTTGACGAACTATCGTTGTGGTTTTGATGCGTAGGTAAGAACGGTTCTTGCTCAGCCCGTAGCAGCCACGTAAAACTTGCAACAACAAAGTAGAGGACGTCTAACTTGTTTTTGCAGGGCATGTTGTGATGTGATATGGTCAAGACGTGATGAGATATAAGTTGTTGTATGAGATGATCATGTTTTGTTGAAGTTATCGGCAACTGGCAGAAGCTCTATGGTTGTCTCTTTGTTGCATAAGATGCAAGTGCCAAATAATTGCTTTACTTTATCGCTATGCGATAGAAATAGTGGCAAGAGCAATAGTTGGCGAGACGACCATGTGACAACACATTGATATAGATCAAGATGATGAAGATCATGGTGTCGTGCCGGTTACGATAGAGATCATGACAGTACTTTGGAGATGGAGATCAAAGGCGCAAGATGATCATGGCCATATCATGTCACATATTTTGATTGCATATGATGTTTATCTGTTATACATCTTATTCTGTTTTGTTTGACGGTAGCATTTTAAGATGATCTCTCACTAAAAATTATCAAGAAGTATTCTCCCTGAATATGCACCATTGCCAAAGTTCGTCGTGCCCAGACACCACGTGATGATCAGGTGTGATAAGCTCTACGTCCATCTACAACGGGTGCAAGCCAGTTTTGCACACGCAGAATATTCATGTTATACTTGACGAGCCTAGCATATGCAGATATGGCCTCGGAACACAGAGACCGAAAGGTCGAGCGTGAATCATATAGTAGATATGATCAACATAGTGATGTTCACAATTGAAAACTACTCCATCTCACGTGATGATCGGTTATGGTTTAGTTGATTTGGATCACGTGATCACTTAGATGACTAGAGAGATGTCTGTCTAAGTGGGAGTTCTTAAGTAATATGATTAATTGAACTTAAATTTATCATGAACTTAGTCCTGGTAGTATTTTGCAAATTATGTTATAGATCAATAGCTCGCGTTGTTGCTTTCATATGTTTATTTTGATATGTTCCTAGAGAAAAATTGTGTTAAAAATGTTAGTAGCAATGATGCGGATTGGATCCGTGATCCGAGGTTTATCCTCATTGCTGCACAGAAGAATTATGTCCTTAATGCACCGCTAGGTGACAGACCTATTGCAGGAGCAGATGGAGACGTTATGAACGTTTGGCTAAGCTCAATATGATGACTACTTGATAGTTTAGTGCACCATGCTCAACGGCTTAGAATCGGGACTTCAAGGACGTTTTGAACGTCATGGACCATATGAGATGTTCCAGAAATTGAAGTTGATATTTCAAGCAAATACCCGAGTTGAGAGATATGAAGTCTCCAACAAGTTCTATAGCTAAAAGATGGAGGAGAATCACTCAACTAGTGAGCATGTGCTCAGATTGTCTGTGTACTTCAATCGCTTGAATCAAGTGGGAGTTAATCTTCCAGATAAGATAGTGATTGACAGAATTCTCTAGTCACCATCACTAAGTTACTAGAACTTCGTGATGAACTATAGTATGCAAGGGATGGCATAAACGATTCCCAAGCTCTTCATGATGTTGAAATCGACGAAGGTAGAAATCAAGAAAGAGCATCAAGTGTTGATGATTGACAAAGATCACTAGTTTCAAGTAAAGGGCAAAGGAAAAAAAAGGGAAACTTCAAGTAGAATGGCAAACAAGTTGTCACGCCCGCGAAGAAGCTCAAAGCTGGACTGAGGGAGTCCCGGACTAGAGGGTGTCCGGATAGCCGAACTATCATCATCGGCCGGACTCCAAGACTATGAAGATACAAGATTGAAGACTTCGTCCCGTGTCCGGATGGGACTTTCCTTGGCGTGGAAGGCAAGCTTGGCGATACGGATATGTAGATCTCCTACCATTGTAACCGACTCCGTGTAACCCTAGCCCTCTCCGGTGTCTATATAAACCGGATGGCTTTAGTCCATAGGACGAACAACAATCATACCATAGGCTAGCTTCTAGGGTTTAGCCTCCTTGATCTCGTGGTAGATCCACTCTTGTAACCCACATCATCAATATTAAGCAAGCAGGACGTAGGGTTTTACCTCCATCAAGAGGGCCCGAACCTGGGTAAAAACATCGTGTCCCTCGTCTCCTGTTACCATCCGCCTAGACGCACAGTTCGGGACCCCCTACCCGAGATCCGCCGGTTTTGACACCGACATTGGTGCTTTCATTGAGAGTTCCTCTGTGCCGTCACAATCAGGAAGGATGCCTTCTCCCGTCTTTAAAGACGGCACCATCGTCAAGAGAGCTTTGGCCGCCGGCCAAACTGTCCGGCTAGGTGGTTTTCTTATGACCGCCTGTTCGGCCACCGCTCCGACGATGACCTCTCAGGTCATCAAAAGCGATCTTCACGTCAGCCCAGAATTCGCCGAGCAGTTAGATCCGATTGAGCTCTCCTCTGTAAACGAGCTCTTGGATCGCATCGCCGCCCTGGGAGTCGCTACAGACTACAATCAGATTGGGCTTAACCCGATCTGAGAGAGATTAACTCTCCTCAGGCCACCCACCACGTTGTCGTAGTAGAGGAACAATGCGGCAACCCTTCTTCTACGTTGAAAACCAACTATGTCCGGATTCCCGATCCCTCCAAGCCGGATTCCCGCGAAGGGACGGACGCTAATCAAATACTGAACTTAGAGTCAGGCATCGGACTAGATTAGTTGGAAAGCATCCAGCAAGTCAAGCTTCCAAATCCGGAAACTTCTTGGCCTTTGAGCCTCAGATCGTGCGGGGTTCCGAACTTGATTCCACCCGCCCACCCAAACACAAGCAATCTATCTCGAATACGGCAAGAGCCCGATGAAACAGTACATCATTACTGGGCTAGATTCCTCCTGGTTATGAACAGGATAAAGGACTACTGCGAAGAAAGCGCGATTTCAATTTTCTGCAACAATTGCACGGACAAGGGAATCATGAACGCCATAAGTCGTCGCGAAGTTACACGCTTCATCGACCTAGCGACTATCGTACCAAAATACTATGCGGTAGAGAGTGCCAGGAACACCGAAACTAGGTTTTGGGACAGTCCGGCCTTGACCACAACCCTAGTCCGAAGTAAAAGTGTGCGCCATACTCAAGCACTTGGGTTAAAAACCAAAAAGCAAAGACCCCCTAAAGGGCATGGAACCGTACTGGAGGGCTGGCTCAACGGACCCTGCAAAATCCACAGTACGAAGGGCGCCACTCCAACACACAGCCTTCGAGCATGTTAGATACTACGGCAGGTGGCCAAAAGTGGCGAAGGCTTTTTAGCCCCGGGCAAATAGCCCAGCAGTACCGGTACGGTATTAACAGTCTTCGAGACTTTCGCATCAAATAACATGCGAAAACGAACAATCCGCGGCCTCGCCGAAGTCTACCAAGTAGCAACAGCAAATCCATGGAGTGACACGGCTATCACCTTCAACGCCAGCGACGAACCTAAATTCCGAACAGCTAGAGCACCAGCCGCATTGGTCCTCAGTCCGATAGTGGACGGCTTTCGCCTTATGTCACATCCCTAGTCTGGTATGACTTAGACTAGCTAGCTATGTGTGCATCATATTTAAATTTCATTTAAATTTGAAATGAGGATTGGTGGAACCCTCAGAATCATTTTTTAAATGACCTAAATAAAAATTTCTCCAAAAGGGTCCAAGAAAATGCTCATGATGCCCTCTAAAAATATTGGACAGAGATAAAAATCAAAACAATATTTTTAGGAGCTCATGGATAATTATTTTGGCCATTTGGATTAATTCGATAAATATTTGCATTGGAAATATATTTCTATATATATGAAATATGGTCCAAAAATTATGCCAATTATACAAGAGCTCTGGAATAATACCATTAGCCCCTACAAAAATTGGCATAATAAAATTAAATGATTTAATATAGTTATTAAATCAAACAAATGTCAGAAAATTAGAAAAGAAAACAGAAAAGGGGAGAGAGACTTACCTGGGCCACTTACCTGGCCCATCTCCAGCTGGCGGCCCAGCCCACCCCCGCTGCCTTCTGTCGTCCCTCTCCTCGGACAGAAGGACGAGGGCGTGTGCCCGACGCTCGCCGGCACGCGCGCGCGCCACCTCCCCCCCTGCTGGCCACCTCCTGCTTCCTTCTCTCGCCCTCGATGCCCCGGACGAAGCCACGCAGCTGCCCCGCACCGCTCTCACTCTCCCTCGCCCTCCTCCTCTTCCCCTGCTCTCTCTCCCTCCCACCCGAAGCACTGCCGCCGCCGCAGCTCGCCACCGACGCGCTCCCCGCCGTCCCCTCGCCCCTCCGTAGAGCCCACGAGCTCCGCGACGTCGTCCTCGACCCCCCTCACCGAACCACGCCCCGCCGGAAGCCCTGCAGCGTCGACTTCGAGCTCTTCTTCAACCTTCGGCCGCCGGTGACCTCGTCTTCGATTCGCGCCGTCTAGGTCGTCCCCAGGCCCACTGAGCTGTGCTTCGACCTCCCAGTGAGCTCCTCCACCGTTCCCCTCTCTTCTCCCTCCCGTTCCCGTGCCGTAGCGCCGCTCCCCACCACGGCCGAAGCCCCTCGCCGCCGTCCATGTCGCCGCCGCCGCCTCGGCCCGCCTCCGCCCAAACCAAGCCTCCCTCCGCGTTCCTGGTGCCACGAGGGTGCCGCCGGGCCCCTCAGGTGGCCTCCCCGTAACCCGCAGCCCGATCCCGCTCGCGCCCGAACCCCGGCCGCCGCCGCAAGCTTGCTCCGGCGCCCCCGCAGCCCCCCAACCAGCTCCCCTGGTTGCGGACGAAGACGGGCTACGCCCCGGTGGTCTTCTCGCGATCAAACGCCGTCTGTAACGCAAGTCCGGCGAGTCGCCACCGCGCTAATGGTCGCCGCCGGCCAGAACTCCGGCGGGCTGACGTGGCTTAGCTAATTAGTCACTAATCCCTCACCTACTGACGCTGACCAGTGGGCCCAGGGTTTAGTCAAAGCTAGTCAGCCCGGGTTTGACTCGGGGTTAACCCCAGTGTCACTGACGTGTGGGACCCACACGTCAGGTTTGACCCTGGACAGCCGCGTTGACCCGTTGACGTCGTGCTGACGTCATGCTGGCGCAGTATATATTTTCTGGAATTAAAATAATTCAGAAAATCCAGAAAATGTTTTAAACTTCAAAAATTCATAACAATTCAACCGTAGCTCAGATTGAAATAATTTATATATGAAAAATTATCAGAAAAATGCCATCTTTCCATCTGTACTAGTTTCATGCATGAAAAACAAACTTATACATGCTGAATATGGGAAAACACATTATGGCATATATAAGAGACTTAATTTAGAAATGCATTTGAACCTTTGGTTCAAATGGACTTCAAACCAAGTGAACACTAGTTGCATTAGCTCAACAGCATCACATCTACATGCCATGTTCATGCATCATATTGTTGCATATGATTGTGTTTTGATTGCCGGCACCGTCCTTCTCGATAGGTCCTACTCCGGAGACGTTCCAGAGTACCTGTCCGTGAAGCAGTGCCTTCCTTGTTGTTTTACCAGGCAAGCAAACCCCCTTGTTCATTTTGATAAAACCCTACTCTCTCGCTCCTGCTCTCAGTTATTGCATTAGGACAACAACGATTCATCTGCTACTTTGTGCTGCGGTAGTTGAACCCATTTCTCTGCATGACCTGTCATTGCCACAGTAAATAGTTGAAACCCACTAGCATGTGTAGGAGTTGATTGAAGCCACTGATGTGTTCCTACCATGCTATGCCTGCTATTGCTTAGAGTTGTGTCAGGTCTGATTCATTGGGAATGAATTGGAGTGTCACGATATGTTCTGATGCTGAGAGTGAAGTGTGTGAACACGATTTGGTAAAGGTAGCGGTGAGAGGCCATGTAGGAGTACATGGTGGGTTGTCTCACTGGAACCGTCCTTAAGCCCTGAGTTCTGTGTATGTTGTCCAATGACTCGATACTACCACACATTGGGCTCCGGGCGCTCCAAGCCCTCTCGACTTATTAACCAACTTGATCTCTGTCCAGGAGTCGCAACTAGTTTCTGGTGTTTGTAGGTAGTGCTATTTTTCTACCAAGTGGCACCCGGCAGGGTGGGCTTGGGACAGACTAGGCACACGTGGCACGGTGTACCGAGTGGCACCCGGTTGGTGGGCTCGGGAACCCTGCTCACATCGTTTGGGGCCGTGAGTGACACCCCGGCCGGATCTCCTTGCGGATGGAACCCGAATAGGCGATAAACCTGGACTAGAGTCTTGTGTGGTTAGTCAGGTCGTGGCCGACACCCTCGCCAGGCTTCCGCTTGAAGGTTGCCGAGATACACGACGTGTACATGGCGGTAAGTGGCGAGAGCGTGTGTGAAGAAGTACACCCCTGCAGGGTTAACATGATCTATTCGAATAGCCGGGTCCGCGGTTATGGACTTCTTGGATGCTTACATGGTACATAGACAACTTGAAGTGGATACTATAAAATGCTCAAGACAAGTGTGAGTGCTATGGATGGCCTTCTCGTAGGGAGACGGGGACGAATCCATAGTAGTGTATTGTGTGGTGATTAGTGGACTCGTGTACGTTGTTTCACCTCCAGAGTTTCTGGTAGTCGTAGAACAGGATAGCCACAGAGTCAAAGCTGGCTTGCTGCAACTAAACCCCACGTTACCCTCTTGATACAAGTGCATGTATGATAGGATCTGATGTAAGTCTTGCTGAGTACCTTTGTACTCATGTTGCTTTATTTATGTTTTTGCAGCTGAGACTTCGGTCTTACTAGTGTTCTCGTGGACTTCGACTAGTAGCTAGTACCTCAGCTACGATCTTGATCGGATGTTGTAGATAGTCAGGCTCCTCAGCCTTTTTCTTTTGTAGATGTCTGTACCCAGACATGTAATGCTTCCGCTTGTTGCTTGTATGCTCTGTATGATGGGTCTTGTGACCCCTGTTTGCAATATATGCTATGACGGCTCTTCTGAGCCTTTATCTATATGAGTTGTTGAGTTATGCTGTGATGCCATGTTGTACAGCACATACTTGCATGTTATGCGTACGTGTAATGTGTATTGCTATGTGTGGGATCTGACTCTCTAGTTGTTTATCCTTAGTAGCCTCTCTTACCGGGAAATGTCTCCTAGTGCTTCCACTGAGCCCTGGTAGCTTGCTACTGCTCCGGAACACTTAGGCAGGCCGGCATGTGTCCTTCTTCGATCCTGTGTCTGTCCCTTCGGGGAAATGTCACGCGATGAATACCGGAGTCCTGCTAGCCCGCTACAGCCCGGTTCACCGGAGTCCTGTTAGCCCAGTGCTACAGCCTGGATTCACTCGTTGATGACCGACACGTTCGATGCTGGGTCATGGATGCTTGTCCCTGTAAGTTAGTGCCACTTTGAGTTTACGACTAGCCATGTCAGCCCGGGCTCTTTATCATATGGATGCTAGCGACACCATCATATACGTGTGCCAAAATGCGCAAACGGTCCCGGGCAAAGGTAAGGCGACACCCGTGGGGATACCGTGCGTGAGGCCGCAAAGCGATATGAGGTGTTACATGCTAGATCGATGTGGCATCGAGTCGGGGTCCTGACAGCGTTGGTATCAGAGCCTGACTGCCTGTAGGATTACCAAGCCATTCTGGTCGAAGTTGAGTCTAGAAATTCTTTAGTTATGTAAGGGAATTGATTGTGGGATGGAACGTAAGGCTCTTTTTACTCCTTTACCTCATGGCCTTCTGATCTGAGTCATCCTATCTTTCCGACGGGGTTAAGGAACTAGGCTTCTCCTCCGTCTATCAGGATCACGTGTACTACTCCGTAGTTCCATAGGATTGGTTGATCAGAGTCATACCCCAGTTTCGAGTACTTCCGGTGTAGTCTGGTTAGTACTATCTCAGAACCTTGAGTGATGATGATAAGTATGTTACTACCCCATTTCTAGTAGGATGTCTCATTCTGAGCATTTTACTGCCGTTATGCTGCCGGATTTTCCCTAGGAGTTCGAGTGATACTAATTCCTTGTCCCACATTCTACAGTCCTTAGTTGTTGCTGATTCCGTCCTTGATTCATTTCTCAGGATGTCATCAGCCAAGCGAAGTTCCGTTGCTCGTAACCAGAATCACGGAGATGGTAGGGATGAGGATCCTCCCGACCAGCCTTCGTTGACAGAGTTCATGCTAAAGATGGAAAGGAACAAGCGTGAGTCCAACCACTTGTTGGCACGTATCGAGGAGAACACCGCACATCAGTCCAACAAGTCTGTGACCATTCATGACTTCATTCGTTTGCACCCACCTACCTTTCATCATTCCATCGAGCCACTCGATGCAGATGACTGGCTCCGTAGCATCACCCATAAGCTGCGTTCCGCGAACGTAGCTGAAGATGACAAGGTCACTTATGCCACATATCACCTGGAAGGTCCTGCTAGTCTTTGGTGGCAGAACTATGAGGCTATGCTTCCAGCTGGCCAGATTCCTACCTGGAAGGATTTCACTGAGGCTTTTCGCGAGCATCACATTCCCCAAGCCCTCCTTGATCGCAAGAGAGAGGAGTTCTGTAGTTTCACCCAGAGTAAGTTGGCTGTTGATGCTTATAGCAGAGAGTTCGAGAACCTCGCCCGTTATGCCACAGAAGAAGTGTCCACGGATGCTAAGAAGCAGGCTAGGTTCCGGAAGGGTCTCAACCCCAAGTTGCGTCGTGATCTCCACCTGCATCATTGTGATACATTCCAAGCCCTTGTGAACAAGGCCATCAATGCAGAGACAGCTCAACTTACTTACGAGGAGTCTCGTAAGCACACCCGTGATTTGGGATCTTCCTCCGGTTCTAGTTCCCAGAAACGCCGGATTTGGGTTTCAAACTCTGCTCTTCCTTCCGGTTATGCACCGAGGCCGTCCTATGTGGTGCCTTCCCCAGCTCAGTCGTATGTTCCACCCAGGCCTACTGGTAGACCGCTTGTTAGTGCGGGTCCCCGTCCAACCTCAGGGACTTGCTTCACATGCGGGAAGCCAGGACACTATGCACGTGACTGCTCTCAGACTAGTTATGCTCCACCCCAGCCCGAGAAGACTGTTGGCCGTATTAAGCCATCACGCAAGATGATCAGTGCCAAGTCAGATTCCACTGAACGTGGACGTGTGCGTCACGTCTCAGCTAAAGACGCTCATGATGATCCGGATGTCGTTCTTGGTACACTCCTTGTCAATTGTCACCCAGCATCAGTTCTATTCGATACTGGAGCATCTCACTCCTTCATTTCTGAAGGCTATGCTCGTTTGCACGACATGTCATTTTGTGATATGCCAACTCCGCTTGAAATCCAAACCCCAGGGTCTAGATGGCAGACCACCAGAATCAGCCATGGTAATGAAATCCTTGTTGATAGACTTGTATTCCTTGCATCGCTTGTAGCCCTCAAGTCCTCAGATATTAACATCATCTTGGGTATGGACTGGATGACAGCTCATCATGCCAAGATTGATTGCTACACAAGATCTGTTCAGCTTACACACCCATCTGGCAAGATAGTCACCGTCTCCACTAGAGTTGCAAAGCGTCAGCTCTATTCTCTTAATGCCAGCCCTCTTCCAGACCTTGAAGATATCCCGGTAGTCCGTGACTTTCCGGATGTCTTTCCAGAGGAACTGCCAGGTGTTCCACCTGACAGATAAGTAGAGTTTGTCATAGATCTTATCCCAGGAACAGCTCCAATCTCCCGGAGACCTTACAAGATGGCACCCTTAGAACTAGCCGAGCTTAAGAAACAACTCGATGAGTCCTTGCAAAAGGGTTTCATCCGTCCTAGTTCTTCTCCTTGGGCTTGCCCCGTCCTCTTTGTCAAGAAGAAAGACGGTACGGACCGGATGGTCGTTGATTATCGTCCCGTTAATTTGGTCACGATAAAGAACAAGTATCCGCTCCCCAGGATCAACGACCTGTATGATCAGCTCGCTGGATCCTCAGTCTTCTCCAAGATGGATTTAAGGTTAGGATACCACCAAATCAAGATCAGAAACGGGGACATTCCCAAGACAGCTTTTGTCACTCGTTATGGCCAGTATGAGTACACCGTCATGTCCTTTGGCCTAACCAACGCCCCAGCCACATTCTCCCGCTTGATGAACTCGATCTTCATGGAGTACTTAGATAAGTTCGTCGTGGTTTACCTCGATGATATTCTTATTTACTCGAAGAACGAGGAAGAGCATGCCGAACATCTTAGACTTGTTTTAGAAAAACTCAGAGAACACCGCCTTTATGCCAAGTTCTCCAAGTGTGAATTTTGGTTGCCAGAAGTGACCTACTTAGGCCACGTAATCTCTGGTAAGGGCATTGCTGTCAATCCCGAGAGAGTTCAAGCCGTTCTCGATTGGACTCCACCTGAGACTATTAAACAAGTTAGGAGTTTCCTTGGTCTAGCCAGCTATTGTCGCCGCTTTGTTGAAAACTTCTCCAAAGTAGCCAAACCCCTCACGGAACTTCTCAAGAAAGATAAAAAGTTCGAGTGGTCCCCACAGTGTGAGTACAGTTTTCAGGAGCTGAAAAGACGCCTGACTTCTGCTCCCATACTTGTGCCACCGGATTTCACTAAAGACTTTATTATCTACTGCGACGCCTCACGACAGGGACTAGGTTGCATTCTTATGCAGGATCGTCATGTGATTGCCTATGCATCCCGACAGTTGCATCCACATGAGGAGAATTATCCTACACATGATCTAGAGCTTGCAGCCGTAGTCTATGCACTCAAGACCTGGCGACATTACCTCCTTGGTAAACGTTGCGAGATCTACACCGATCACCAGAGTCTCAAGTATATCTTCACCCAACCGGATCTGAACCTTAGGCAAAGACGTTGGTTGGAGTTAATCACAGATTATGATCTAGGGATTACCTACACCCCAGGCAAAGCCAATGTCATGGCCGATGCTCTAAGCCGTAAATCTTATTGCAACAATCTCATGTTGCAGCAAGGCCAACCACTTCTCCGTGAGGAATTCGGTAAGCTTAACCTTCACATTGCTCCTCGCGGATTCCTTTCTACCCTAGTGGCGAAGCCTGATCTTGAAGATCGGATTATCGCTGCTCAAAAGCAAGACACAGGAATTTCTCGGATCAAGAGAAACATTAAGAAGGGAGTTGGTGGATGTTTCTCTATGGATGATCGTGGTGTTGTTTTCTTTGAGAATCGCTTGGTGGTTCCCAAGAAGCAACATCTTCGGCAGTTGATTCTTAAGGAGGCGCATGAATCTCCTCTCACGATTCATCCCGGTAGCACTAAGATGTATCAGGACCTACGCCAGAGGTTTTGGTGGACTAGGATGAAGAGAGAAATCGCTGAGTTCATTGCTAAATGTGACGTATGTCGTCGCGTTAAGGCAGAGCATCAAAGACCTGCTGGCACCCTTCAGCCTTTAGCTATTCCTGAGTGGAAATGGGATAAAGTTGGTATGGACTTCATTACCGGCTTTCCCAGGACCAAGAAAGGGAATAACGCTATCTTCATAGTCGTTGATCGTCTTTCCAAAGTGGCTCACTTCCTTCCTGTTCGGGAAAGTATCACTGCTGGTCAGCTTGCTAACTTATATATTTCTCGAATAGTGTCACTTCATGGTGTTCCACTAGAGATCAATTCAGACCGTGGCAGTCTTTTCACTTCTCATTTTTGGGAGAGTTTCCAAACTGCCATGGGAACCCATCTTTCTTTCAGTACCGCTTTCCACCCTCAATCAAGTGGTCAGGTGGAACGGGTCAACCAAGTTCTCGAAGACATGCTTAGAGCTTGCGTTATCTCCTTCGGTATGGATTGGGAGAAATGTCTTCCTTTCGCCGAGTTTGCTTATAACAACAGCTACCAATCCAGCCTCAAGAAAGCTCCTTTTGAGGTTCTCTATGGACGAAGATGTCGAACACCTTTGAACTGGTCAGAAACCGGTGAAAGACAATTCTTTGGACCGGATATGATCCAGGAGGCAGAAGAGCAAGTTCGCATCATTCGTGAGAATTTGAAAACAGCCCAGTCTCGTCAGAAAAGTCAGTACGATCGTCATCATAAGGATATGACTTATGAGATTGGCGACCAAGCTTACCTTCGGGTTACTCCTTTGAAGGGTACCCATCGTTTCGGTATCAAGGGCAAGTTGGCTCCTCGTTACATTGGTCCTTTTCGTATTCTCGCTAAACGAGGAGAGGTTGCCTACCAGTTGGAACTACCCCCACATCTTTCTCGAGTTCATGATGTCTTCCACGTCTCTCAACTCAGGCGTTGCTTCTCGGATCCTATCCGTGGAGTGGACCACGAAACGCTCGATCTCCAAGATAACCTCACATACCGAGAGTACCCGGTTCGCATTCTTGATCAAGCAGAGCGTGTCACTCGACGTCAGAACGTCAAGTTTCTCAAAGTTCAGTGGTCTCATCATTCCGAGAGAGAAGCTACTTGGGAGCGAGAAGATCGTCTTCGACTGGAGTACCCCGTTTTCTTTCCGTCGACCCCTGAATCTCGAGACGAGATTCTTTCAAGTGGGGGCGAGTTGTCACATCCCTAGTCTGGTATGACTTAGACTAGCTAGCTATGTGTGCATCATATTTAAATTTCATTTAAATTTGAAATGAGGATTGGTGGAACCCTCAGAATCATTTTTTAAATGACCTAAATAAAAATTTCTCCAAAAGGGTCCAAGAAAATGCTCATGATGCCCTCTAAAAATATTGGACAGAGATAAAAATCAAAACAATATTTTTAGGAGCTCATGGATAATTATTTTGGCCATTTGGATTAATTCGATAAATATTTGCATTGGAAATATATTTCTATATATATGAAATATGGTCCAAAAATTATGCCAATTATACAAGAGCTCTGGAATAATACCATTAGCCCCTACAAAAATTGGCATAATAAAATTAAATGATTTAATATAGTTATTAAATCAAACAAATGTCAGAAAATTAGAAAAGAAAACAGAAAAGGGGAGAGAGACTTACCTGGGCCACTTACCTGGCCCATCTCCAGCTGGCGGCCCAGCCCACCCCCGCTGCCTTCTGTCGTCCCTCTCCTCGGACAGAAGGACGAGGGCGTGTGCCCGACGCTCGCCGGCACGCGCGCGCGCCACCTCCCCCCCTGCTGGCCACCTCCTGCTTCCTTCTCTCGCCCTCGATGCCCCGGACGAAGCCACGCAGCTGCCCCGCACCGCTCTCACTCTCCCTCGCCCTCCTCCTCTTCCCCTGCTCTCTCTCCCTCCCACCCGAAGCACTGCCGCCGCCGCAGCTCGCCACCGACGCGCTCCCCGCCGTCCCCTCGCCCCTCCGTAGAGCCCACGAGCTCCGCGACGTCGTCCTCGACCCCCCTCACCGAACCACGCCCCGCCGGAAGCCCTGCAGCGTCGACTTCGAGCTCTTCTTCAACCTTCGGCCGCCGGTGACCTCGTCTTCGATTCGCGCCGTCT
Source organism: Triticum dicoccoides (assembly GCF_002162155.2). Taxonomy (NCBI): domain Eukaryota; kingdom Viridiplantae; phylum Streptophyta; class Magnoliopsida; order Poales; family Poaceae; genus Triticum; species Triticum dicoccoides. The sequence continues at coordinate 681,406,886 of NC_041386.1, read as the reverse complement.
AGGTCGTCCCCAGGCCCACTGAGCTGCGCTTCGACCTCCCAGTGAGCTCCTCCATCGTTCCCCTCTCTTCTCCCTCCCGTTCCCGTGCCGTAGCGCCGCTCCCCACCACGGCCGAAGCCCCTCGCCGCCGTCCATGTCGCCGCCGCCGCCTCGGCCCGCCTCCGCCCAAACCAAGCCTCCCTCCGCGTTCCTGGTGCCACGAGGGTGCCGCCGGGCCCCTCAGGTGGCCTCCCCGTGCCCCGCAGCCCGATCCCGCTCGCGCCCGAACCCCGGCCGCCGCCGCAAGCTTGCTCCGGCGCCCCCGCAGCCCCCCAACCAGCTCCCCTGGTTGCGGACGAAGACGGGCTACGCCCCGGTGGTCTTCGCGCGATCAAACGCCGTCTGTAACGCAAGTCCGGCGAGTCGCCACCGCGCTAATGGTCGCCGCCGGCCAGAACTCCGGCGGGCTGACGTGGCTTAGCTAATTAGTCACTAATCCCTCACCTACTGACGCTGACCAGTGGGCCCAGGGTTTAGTCAAAGCTAGTCAGCCCGGGTTTGACTCGGGGTTAACCCCAGTGTCACTGACGTGTGGGACCCACACGTCAGGTTTGACCCTGGACAGCCGCGTTGACCCGCTGACGTCGTGCTGACGTCATGCTGGCGCAGTATATATTTTCTGGAATTAAAATAATTCAGAAAATCCAGAAAATGTTTTAAACTTCAAAAATTCATAACAATTCAACCGTAGCTCAGATTGAAATAATTTATATATGAAAAATTATCAGAAAAATGCCATCTTTCCATCTGTACTAGTTTCATGCATGAAAAACAAACTTATACATGCTGAATATGGGAAAACACATTATGGCATATATAAGAGACTTAATTTAGAAATGCATTTGAACCTTTGGTTCAAATGGACTTCAAACCAAGTGAACACTAGTTGCATTAGCTCAACAGCATCACATCTACATGCCATGTTCATGCATCATATTGTTGCATATGATTGTGTTTTGATTGCCGGCACCGTCCTTCTCGATAGGTCCTACTCCGGAGACGTTCCAGAGTACCTGTCCGTGAAGCAGTGCCTTCCTTGTTGTTTTACCAGGCAAGCAAACCCCCTTGTTCATTTTGATAAAACCCTACTCTCTCGCTCCTGCTCTCAGTTATTGCATTAGGACAACAACGATTCATCTGCTACTTTGTGCTGCGGTAGTTGAACCCATTTCTCTGCATGACCTGTCATTGCCACAGTAAATAGTTGAAACCCACTAGCATGTGTAGGAGTTGATTGAAGCCACTGATGTGTTCCTACCATGCTATGCCTGCTATTGCTTAGAGTTGTGTCAGGTCTGATTCATTGGGAATGAATTGGAGTGTCACGATATGTTCTGATGCTGAGAGTGAAGTGTGTGAACACGATTTGGTAAAGGTAGCGGTGAGAGGCCATGTAGGAGTACATGGTGGGTTGTCTCACTGGAACCGTCCTTAAGCCCTGAGTTCTGTGTATGTTGTCCAATGACTCGATACTACCACACATTGGGCTCCGGGCGCTCCAAGCCCTCTCGACTTATTAACCAACTTGATCTCTGTCCAGGAGTCGCAACTAGTTTCTGGTGTTTGTAGGTAGTGCTATTTTTCTACCAAGTGGCACCCGGCAGGGTGGGCTTGGGACAGACTAGGCACACATGGCCCGTGTACCGAGTGGCACCCGGTTGGTGGGCTCGGGAACCCTGTACACATCGTTTGGGGCCGTAAGCGACACCCCGGCCGGATCTCCTTGCGGATGGAACCCGAATAGGCGATAAACCTGGACTAGAGTCTTGTGTGGTTAGTCAGGTCGTGGCCGACACCCTCGCCAGGCTTCCGCTTGAAGGTTGCCGAGATACATGACGTGTACATGGCGGTAAGTGGCGAGAGCGTGTGTGAAGAAGTACACCCCTGCAGGGTTAACATGATCTATTCGAATAGCCGGGTCCGCGGTTATGGACTTCTTGGATGCTTACATGGTACATAGACAACTTGAAGTGGATACTATAAAATGCTCAAGACAAGTGTGAGTGCTATGGATGGCCTTCTCGTAGGGAGACGGGGACGAATCCATAGTAGTGTATTGTGTGGTGATTAGTGGACTCGTGTACGTTGTTTCACCTCCAGAGTTTCTGGTAGTCGTAGAACAGGATAGCCACAGAGTCAAAGCTGGCTTGCTGCAACTAAACCCCACGTTACCCTCTTGATACAAGTGCATGTATGATAGGATCTGATGTAAGTCTTGCTGAGTACCTTTGTACTCATGTTGCTTTATTTATGTTTTTGCAGCTGAGACTTCGGTCTTACTAGTGTTCTCGTGGACTTCGACTAGTAGCTAGTACCTCAGCTACGATCTTGATCGGATGTTGTAGATAGTCAGGCTCCTCAGCCTTTTTCTTTTGTAGATGTCTGTACCCAGACATGTAATGCTTCCGCTTGTTGCTTGTATGCTCTGTATGATGGGTCTTGTGACCCCTGTTTGCAATATATGCTATGACGGCTCTTCTGAGCCTTTATCTATATGAGTTGTTGAGTTATGCTGTGATGCCATGTTGTACAGCACATACTTGCATGTTATGCGTACGTGTAATGTGTATTGCTATGTGTGGGATCTAACTCTCTAGTTGTTTATCCTTAGTAGCCTCTCTTACCGGGAAATGTCTCCTAGTGCTTCCACTGAGCCCTGGTAGCTTGCTACTGCTCCGGAACACTTAGGCAGGCCGGCATGTGTCCTTCTTCGATCCTGTGTCTGTCCCTTCGGGGAAATGTCACGCGATGAATACCGGAGTCCTGCTAGCCCGCTACAGCCCGGTTCACCGGAGTCCTGTTAGCCCAGTGCTACAGCCTGGATTCACTCGTTGATGACCGACACGTTCGATGCTGGGTCATGGATGCCTGTCCCTGTAAGTTAGTGCCACTTTGAGTTTACGACTAGCCATGTCAGCCCGGGCTCTTTATCATATGGATGCTAGCGACACCATCATATACGTGTGCCAAAATGCGCAAACGGTCCCGGGCAAAGGTAAGGCGACACCCGTGGGGATACCGTGCGTGAGGCCGCAAAGCGATATGAGGTGTTACATGCTAGATCGATGTGGCATCGAGTCGGGGTCCTGACACCTTACCAAGGTACTCATGGATGGCGGCAGCGGATTAAACCTCATCTATGAGGAAACCCTTCAAAAAATGGATATTGACTGGAGCCGCATCGAGCGAAGCAGCACAACCTTCAGAGGGATAATCCCTAGTCGAGAAGTACGCTGCACAGGAAAAATCACACTAGATGTAGTGTTCGGCTCACCGGACAATTACAGGTCCGAGGAGGTCACGTTCCAAGTGGCCCCATTCGGCAGCGGATATCACGCTTTGTTAGGGCGAGAGGCATTCACAATCTTCCAAGCTATACCCCACTACGGGTACATGAAGCTCAAAATGCCCGGACCCAATGGGATAATCACTCTTGCCAGTGATCCAGATACAGCACTCCGCGCTGAAAATAAGACAACCGCACTGGCCCTAGAGGCATTGTCCGAAGCACTAGCGGCAGAGGAACTAACTACGCTGCGCTCCACGGTGGATAGGGACGATGTGATACTCGATAAGAGGTCCAAGTCCACCTCTTTTAAACCAGCAGACGAAATAGTCAAATTTCAGGTCCATCCAACGGACCCCACAAAGACGGCCTCCATTGGGGCACAATTAAGTCCTGATGTCGAAGCCGCACTACGAGAATTCCTTCGGGAAAATTGGGACATTTTTGCCTCGCACCCTTCAGACATGCCAGGAATCCCACGTAGGCTGGCAGAGCACAGCCTAAACATCCTAAAAGGATTCAAGCCGGTCAAACAAGCTCTTCGGCGATTTTCCGAACCCAAAAGACAGGCAATGGGAGAAGAGCTAGCCAAACTCTTAGAAGCCGGATTCATCAGAGATATAAAACATCCGGACTGGCTAGCCAATCTAGTAATGGTACCAAAAAAGGACAAATCCTGGCGCCTCTGCGTCGATTGTAAAGACCTTAACAAGGCCTGTCCAAAGGACCCTTTCCCCCTCCCTCGCATCGACCAAATCATCGATGCTACCGCAGGGCACGATTCATTGTGCTTCCTCGACGCATACTCCGGATACCATCAAATCAAGATGGCGGAGAAAGACCAGGCCGCAACGGCATTCATTACTCCATATGGGCCATTCTGCTTCAACACAATGCCCTTCGGACTCAAAAACGCCGGCGCAACATATCAGCGCATGATTCAAACATGTCTGGCTACCCAGATAGGCAAAACTGTAGAGGCATACGTAGACGATGTGGTCGTCAAGACCAAACACGTCGAAACTCTAGTAGAAGACTTGAGGGTGACATTCGACAACCTCCGAGCATATGACATTAAGCTCAATCCGGAAAAATGCGTCTTCGGCGTACCAGCCGGAAAGCTCTTGGGCTTCATCGTATCCGGTAGAGGAATTGAAGCAAACCCGGCCAAAATCCGAGCTCTATCACAATTGGATATTCCAAAAGACCTCAAGCAAATACAAAAACTAACTGGATGCGTAGCGGCCTTAAGTCGCTTCATCTCCCGTTTGGGAGAAAAGGCTCTGCCCCTCTACCGCCTCCTCCGGCGCACCGAACATTTCGCATGGACGGATGCTGCCACAGCCGGACTCGAAGAAATAAAGGCCATACTGGCAACAAATCCGGTCCTGGCCGTGCCCAACCTGGGCGAACCTATGTTATTATATATCGCAGCAACACATCAAGTTGTCAGGGCGGTACTCGTCGTCGAGCGAGAGACAGAAGGGCACAGATTCCCTCTTCAAAAACCAGTGTACTATGTATCCACTGTTCTAACTCCATGCAAGTCCCGGTACCCACATTATCAAAAGATAGCATATGCGGTGTTCATGGCATCCCGGAAGCTGCGACACTACTTTCAAGAGTGTTCCATAACGGTGGCCTCCGAAGTACCTCTCAACGATATTATAAACAATCGCGACGCAACGGGCAGGATTGCAAAATGGGCCATTGAGCTCTTACCATTTAACATAACCTATAAACCACGGCGAGCTATAAAGTCACAGGTTCTGGCCGACTTCGTCGCCGAATGGACCGAAGCCGAACTCCCTAAAGAGTACGGCGCATACTCGAATTGGATCATGCATTTCGACAGATCCAAAATGTTGGCTGGCTTGGGGGCTGGCATCGTCCTGACGTCCCCAACTGGAGACACAATCCAATACGTACTTCAAATAATGTACATGGACTCCAATAACGCAGCCGAATACGAGGCCCTTCTACATGGCCTCCGGATGGCAATCTCCATGGGCATTCAACGCCTAGAGGTGCGCGGGGATTCAAACCTCGCAATATCCCAAGTAAATGGAGACTTTGATGCCAAAGATCCAAAAATGGCAGCTTACCGCAACGCCGTCCTAAAAATGTCAGCTCGGTTCGAAGGACTCGAATTCCACCATGTAGCCCGGGATAATAACCAGGCAGCAGGCGTGTTAGCATGCATCGGCGCGAAATGAGACGCGTCCCTCCAAACATCTTCCTGGAATGGCTCTTCAAGACATCCGTGTTATGGGAAGAGGAGTCCGGAAATAACAATCCGGAGCCAGCTGCATCACCGAACTCAGACCATTCTGACACAATCGGCGGCTCAGCCAACGAAATAACACCTTCAGCTCACGAAATAATGGCAGTAATTGCCCCGTGGACAGAACCATTCCTAGCCTACTTAATTCGGCAGGAACTTCCTGAAGACCAAAATGAGGCCCGCTGCATAGTTCGGCGATCTAAAGCCTACAAGGTCCATGAGGGAGAACTTTATAAGAAAAGCACAATCGGAGTCCTTCAAAGGTGTATCTCCGAAGAGGAGGGGCGGAATCTCCTGGCTGAAATTCACGCCGGACTCGGCAGGCACCACGCTGCAGCCCGAGCACTCGTAGGCAAGGCCTTCCGTACAGGATTTTATTGGCCGACAGCCCGGGCAGATGCTCAGGACTTAGTCCAACGATGCGTCGGTTGCCAGCTCTTTGCTAATCAGAGCCAGATGCCACCCACCGCCCTCAAAACTATACCCATTACCTGGCCGTTCGCGGTCTGGGGGCTTGACATGGTTGGACCCCTTAAAGGGGGAACCCACAAGCACAAATACTTATTGGTCATGGTGGACAAATTCACCAAATGGATTGAGGCCAAGCCGGTTAAAACGGCAGAATCCAGACCGGTGATAGACTTCCTATCCGGGGTAGTACACCGTTTTGGCGTCCCCCACAGCATCATCACTGATAACGACACGAACTTCACTGCCGACGAGGTTAAACTCTGGTGCTAAAACATGGGCATCAAGCTCGATTACGCTTCAGTCTATCACCCCCAAACTAATGGTCAAGTCGAGCGAGCAAATGGTCTAATCATGAGCGGCATCAAACCCAGACTAGTGCGGTCCCTCAAGGAATCTAACACGCACTGGGTAGAGGAGCTTGACTCCGTACTCTGGGGGTTGTGGACCACGCCAAACCGAAATACTGGATTCACACCATTTTTCATGGTGTATGGCGCAGAAGCAGTTCTGCCTTGCGATATAATTCATGACTCACCTCGTGTGCGCATGTACGAAGAAAGAGAAGCCGAGTTGGATCGGCAGGACAGTTTGGACGCCTTAGAGGAGGAGCGGGACGTGGCAAAGGCTCGTTCCGCATTCTATCAGCAGCAGGCTCGAAGATATCAAAGCAGAGAAGTACGGGCCAAAACTTACAATGTCGGCGAACTCGTTCTACGCCTGCCGGACAAGAAAAAGGACAAACTTAAGCCCAAGTGGGAAGGTACCTTCATCATCGACCAAGTCCTAACCAGCGGAGCATACCGTCTACGTAAAGCATCTGACAACCGACTCGAGCCGAACCCATGGAATGCAGCCCGTCTCCAAAGATTCTACGCCTAAACACCGGACTCAGAGTTCGTCTCACTCCCCCTCCACCTTTTTATACTTTTTACTGTCTCTTGTCCCCCTCCTTCTTCCCACTTTTTTTTCAATACCTTTTATAGGCTGTTTTGCGCTTTGTTCGCACACACTTGATGTGCTCCTAGCACTCATTTTACCTGGGGGCTTCTTTACCAGAAGCTTATTAATATGGGCTTCACGCCCAATACATGTGTCATACTTCCGCATGTACCTTTTATTCACCATTATATGCATCGATATGACTTAAGTTTTGGCCAAGCTGGGTTGCCTGGCTCCTGTGCTTACCCCTACGTTCCCGATTGTTCGGCTAGGAGGTAAAGGGAGCACCTCTGCGATTGTTACTCCCGGGTCAGCCGGATGTGTACCTCAGACTGGGTGAAGCCGAAAGCTAGCGTTCTTACGAGAATATTCGGTCGGTGACTTGAAAGATGATTCATTACTTACTTATTTATAAGCCCCCAGATGCTTTTTCTGCTATTTTCGCAGTCCGGCATTGCACCTTAGGGCATGCCTCCCAGGGAAAGGAACCCTTAACGGAACTATTCTCCCTGGAAGATGTTTCTTACTAACCATGTAATATAACATAACTAGTTGGGCACTTGTCTGATAAAGCAATTATGACCCCGACGCCTTGTCTCCATGCATGCCCCGGTTCTTTTATAACCGTAGGGGTATTCGGACACACTCCGGACTGTTGGGTCCCGAGGTTGAAGCGAAACGGTCCACAAAGACAAACGATCTACAATCCGGCTAGAAGGCATCTTACATGTCATTTCAAATTACATCGTCAAACCGACTGATTGTACTCCTCCTCAATCCCATCTAATAGGTTGTCTAATTTACATTCCTGTTGGGAATATTTCACGGCCAGTTCTACTTGGCCATACATCAAGCTCACAGGGATCTCCTTCCCATCAGGCCCCGCAGGTCCGACCTCGGCCATGTGGTTTGGGTCAGCCTTCGGGTAGCGTGTCATCACCATGGCCCAGGCCTCCCTGGCGCCCTGACGGCAGGCCGATATCTTCCACAAACCGAGGCGTCGCCGTGCTCCCTGGAGCTTCTCAGCAAGATCACCAAGGCCCTCGGGTAGGGAGACGGATGGCCATAAAGCCTGAACGACGCCACTCATCGCCTGCCGAACACGTTCAAACAATTGCGCCAGCTCGGGAAGTTGGTCACCTGTTGACCCAGGCATTTCCTCCGCAGGGCGACCTGTGAGCACACCTAAAGACATATTTCTGTCAAACGACTTCCTCGCCGAATTCTTCTTTTCAAAGGAATTTGCTCAAGCACTTACTATAAATGCCGCGACGAAGTCGCTGATTCTCCTTCAAGGAGCCAGACAGCTGGGCCCGAACACCTTTCAGCTCTTCTCCTAGCTGGGTGTGGGCATCTTGGAGCTTGTTTCTCTCCTACTGCACTTTCATAAGCACCCTCGCACCAGCCTTTAGCTGACACAGTAGCTGTTGCTTGTCCGGATCTAGTCCGGCGCCCTCTGCAATATTATTGTCAGATTCACGCCGCACTTTGTTAATTAATTATCTTTTCAAAGTACGTCTTACCAGCGGGGGTCTCTGTGGCTCCCCTTGTGGCGGCCAGTGCGGCCTCAAGTTGGGCCTTGCACTCTTGGAGCTCCTGGGACAGATGGGTATTCTTCTCCGTAAGATCCTGCATAAAAATTGATCCTTAAATCAGTTATTTTAACCATTTTAAGTCTCGGGGGCTACTGGCATATATAACTATTAAAATTACTTACACGTATGTCTTTCACATACTGCTCCGTGGCTCTGGTTAACCCATCTTGAGCGGCACGGAGGTGCGTGTTTCCCGCATCAAAGGCATTTAACGCCTCCGGGGAGAAACACGCGTCATGAAGAACTGTCCGGTGACGCCTGTGATTCATGGCGCTCTCCACCTCAGACCGGGTGGCGGACAGCTTGTCGGCATCCTCCGTCGGAGGAGCGTCCGACTCATGCCTTGTATTCGCCTCCCCTTCCGGGCCAGGCGTTGGAGCATGGCTGGCGGAGGCTTGATTGGTAACCTCTCCAGACACTGTCCGGCGAGCGCTCTTTCTGGAAAAGTTATGAGCATTAATATACCTCCTGGGAATCCTTCCCTTAAAAAATAGCGGTGCTCCGTACCGTTGCGGCGACGTTTCAGTTCGTGTCGCACTCCTCTTTCGCCTGCTGGGCCGGACTGACCCTTGTTGGCCGGTCGCCGCGGGCTCGACTTCCTACCGTAAAGGCGCTTCCTGTCGAACACCATTGGTGCATGGTGGTCAGAACTAAGCATTAAAGAAGTAACGGCGCCAGGACTTCGGTCGTACTCACCGGGGAAGCCGGACACAAACCGGGATAGTCAGCCATAATGGCGACTAAAGCATTATCTATGCTGAGCTGGTCGTACACCCCGTTGATCAGTTCCACCGCTAAGTCCGGATCCTCTTCGAAGGCCGGATCAAGGGACCTTTCTGGGTCTTCGGGTTGTGGGGCTGGGCTTTTTATGCCCTCCACATCCCGACGCAGTTCCTGTGTCAAAATCATACAATAAAACAATTGCCTTTAAAGGCACGGTTCAGATATGCATGCGAGCGCTTACCCAGCTCCGAGGGTTGTTCATGGGAAATCCGTTCATAGGATTCATGCGGAGGAAGTCCTCCTTCTCCCCCTTGTACAAGCCGGACAGGATCTTCACCAGATCGTCGGCCGAGCCAGGTCCCTTGCGGCCGTGACGGGTGGCGTCGTCGTCTCCGTTGAAGTCCCACATGGGGTGGCCCCTATATTGGAGCGGCTGCACCCCACGCATAATACATGTGGCCATGACTCCGATCATGGTTAATCCGGAATGGGCTAGCAGCCGTATCCGGCCCATCAAGTAATGGACGCTACTATCATCTTCTCGTCGAGGGCTCCGTGGGCGCCAACTTAGGCGTTTCTTCAGGGGAGCGTTGCTGAACTCCGGAAGGCCGATCCAGACTGGATCCGGCAGCGGAGCGTCCTCCATATAAAACCACTCCGAAGGCCAATCTTCGGACGTCTTCTTCGGGGTCCCGGACAGGTATCTGGTCCCGGCGATGCGCCATATTTCGGCTCCGCCCACTTGATATATCGACCCCTCATGAGAGCGGGGTACGAGGCAAAACAACCTCTTCCACAACGCAAAATGGGGCTCAATGCCCAAGAACAGCTCACACAGAGCTACGAAGCCCGCGATGTGCAAAATGGAGGCAGGTGTAAGGTGATGAAGCTGGAGTCCGTAGAACTCCAGGAGCCCCCGGAGAAACGGATGTATAGGAAATCCGAGTCCCCTTATTAAGTAGGAGACGAAGCACACCCGCTCTCCTTTGGAGGGATTGGGGGCGCTCTCCGCCTGCTTCCCACCTTTGTAGGTGGCCAGTCCGGCTCGAACCGGAACCATGAAGGCCGGGGGAAGTTATCCCTCTGCTTGGAGCGTCACTAACTCGCTGTGCGTGACTGAGCATCTCCTCCAATCTCCTGGCTTAGGGCTGGGAGCGCGAGAAGAGGAGCCGCGTCGACTGTCCATGTTGGAATGGGTTTGGTGTCAGATGCGCCTCGATGAGTGCTTGCGGAAGGAGGATGATGTGATTTGGATCTGGATCCTTGCCTCTCTTATAGGCAGCTTATTTGCGCAGCTAGGGGGTAAAACATAAAAATACCCTGGCTTTTCGCATTCGTGCGACGCATGGAAGAAGACCATTATTGGACGCGGAAGCCAAGGAGCGCAGCATTTATGAAGCAACCGGACACTATCCGGCACACACATGGAGCATGAAGAAGAACCCGCCTTGCAAACACCGAAGACAACATACGCGTCGGATTCGTCGTTATTGAAGCCTGGTTCGGGGGCTACTGAGGGAGTCCCGGACTAGGGGGTGTCCGGATAGCCGAACTATCATCATCGGCCGGACTCTAAGACTATGAAGATACAAGATTGAAGACTTCGTCCCGTGTCCGGATGGGACTTTCCTTGGCGTGGAAGGCAAGCTTGGCTATACGGATATGTAGATCTCCTACCATTGTAACCGACTCCGTGTAACCCTAGCCCTCTCCGGTGTCTATATAAACTGGATGGCTTTAGTCCATAGGACGAACAACAATCATACCATAGGCTAGCTTCTAGGGTTTAGCCTCCTTGATCTCGTGGTAGATCTACTCTTGTAACCCACATCATCAATATTAATCAAGCAGGACATAGGGTTTTACCTCCATCAAGAGGGCCCGAACCTGGGTAAAAACATCGTGTCCCTCGTCTCCTGTTACCATCCACCTAGACGCACAGTTCGGGACCCCCTACCCGAGATCCGCCGGTTTTGACACCGACATGGACCAAAGCCTGAAACTGAGTGCTTACACTGCAAAGGAAATGGTCACTGGAAGCGGAAATGCCCTGAATATTTGGTGGATAAGAAGGATGGCAAAGTGAACAAGGGTATATTTGATATACAGATGTTGATGTGTGCCTTACTAGTGTTTATAGTAGCCCCTAAGTATTTGATACTTGTTCGGCTGCTAAGATTAGTAAATCGAAACAGGAGTTACATAATAAACAGAGACTAGTTGAGGGGAAGTGACGATGAGTGTTGGAAATAGTTCCAAGATTGATATGATCATCATCGCACACTCCCTATACTTTCGGGATTAGTGTTGAACCTAAATAAATGTTATTTGGCGTTTGCGTTGAGCATGAATATGATTTGTTCATGTTTATTGCAATACAGTTATTCATTTAAAATCAGAGGATAATTGTTGTTCTGTTTAAATGAATAAAACCTTTGATGGTCATACACCCAATGAAAATAGTTTGTTGGATCTCGATCGTAGTGATACACATATTCATAATATTGATGCCAAAATATGCAAAGTTGATAATGATAGTGCAACTTATTTGTGGCACTGCCGTTTGGGTCATATCGGTGTAAAGCGCATGAAGAAACTCCATAAAGATGGATTTTCGGAATCACTTGGTTATGAATCATTTGATGCTTGCGAACCATGCCTTTTGGGCAAGATGACTAAAACTCCGTTCTCTGGAACAATGGAACGAGCTACTGACTTATTGGAAACAATACATACCGATGTATGCGGTCCAATGAGTGTTGATGCTCGTGACGGGTATCGTTATTTTCTGACCTTCACAAGATGAATTGAGCAGATATGAGTATATCTACTTGATGAAACATAAGTCTGAAATAATTGAAAGGTTCAAAGAATTTCAGAGTGAAGTGGAAAAATCATCGTAACAAGAAAATAAAGTTTCTATGATCTAATCGCGGAGACGAATATTTGAGTTACGAGTTTGGTCTTCAATTAAAACAATGTGGAATAGTTTCACAGCTCACGCCACCTGAAACACCACAACATTATGGTGTGTCCGAACGTCGTAACTGCACTTTATTGGATATGGTGCGATCTATGATGTCTCTTATCGGTTTTACCACTATCGTTTTGGGGTTGTGCATAAGAGACAGCTGTATTCACGTTTAAAAGGGCACCATCTAAATCCGTTGAGACGACACCGCCTGAACTACGGTTTAGCAGTAAACCTAAGCCGTCGTTTCTTAAAGTTTGGAGTTGCGATGCTTATATGAAAAAGTTTCAACCTGATAAGCTCGAACCCAAATCGGAGAAGTGCGTCTTCATAGAATACCCAAAGGAAACTGTTGGGTACTCCTTCTATCACAAATCCAAAGGCAAAACATTCGTTGCTAAGAATGGATCCTTTCTAGAGAAGGATTTTCTCTCGAAAGAAGTGAGTGGGAGGAAAGTAGAACTTGATGAGGTAATTGTACCTGCTCCCTTATTTGAAAGTAGTTCATCACAGAAATCTGTTCCTGTGACTACTACACCAATTAGTGAGGAAGTTAATGATGATGATCATGAAACTTCAGATTAAGTTACTACAGAACCTCGCAGGTCTTCCAGAGTAAGATCCGCACCAGAGTGGTACGGTAATCCTGTTCTGGAAGTTATGTTACTAGACCATGATGAACCTACGAACTATGAAGAAGCGATGGTGAGCCCAGATTCCGCAAAATGGCTTGAGGCCATGAGATCTGAGATAAGATCCATGTATGAAAACAAAGTATGGACTTTGATTGACTTTCCCAATGATCGGCGAGACATTGAGATTAAATGGATCTTCAAGAGGAAGATGGACGCTGATAGTGTTACTATCTACAAAGCTAGAATTATCGCAAAAGGTTTTCGACAAGTTCAAGGTGTTGACTATGATGAGAGTTTTTCACTCGTATCTATGCTTAAGTCTGTATGAATCATGTTAGCAATTGCCACATTTTATGAAATCTGGCAAATGGATGTCAAAACTGCATTCCTTAATGGATTTTTTAAAGTAGAGTTGTATATGATGCAACCAGAAGGTTTTGTCGATCCGAAAGGTGCTAACAAAATGTGCAAGCTCCAGCGATCCATCAATGGACTGGTGCAAGCATCTCGGAGTTGGAATATACGCTTTGGTAAGTTGATCAAAGCATATAGTTTTAATAAAGACTTGCGGTGAAGCCTTTTTTTACCTGAAAGTGAGTGGGAGCACTACAACATTTCTGATAAGTATATGTGAATGACATATTGTTGATCGGAAATAATGTAGAATTTTTCTGGAAAGCATAAAGGAGTGTTTGAAAGGAGTTTTTCAAAGAAAGACCTTGGTGAAGCTGCTTACACATTGAGCATCAAGATCTATAGAGATAGATCAAGACGCTTGATACGATTTTTCAATGAGTACATACCTTGACAAGATTTTGAACTAGTTCAAAATGGAACAGTCAAAGAAAGAGTTCTTGCCCGTGTTGCAAGTGTTGGGTAACGTAGTAATTTAAAAAAAAATCCTACGCACACTCAAGATCATGGTGATGGCATAGCAATGAGAGGGGAGAGTGTTGTCCACGTACCCTCGTAGACCGTAAGCGGAAGCGTTATGACAACGCGGTTGATGTAGTCGTATGTCTTCACGATCCGACCGATCCAAGCACCGAACGTACGGCACCTTCGAGTTCAGCACACGTTCAGCTCGATGACGATCCCCGGGCTCCGATCCAGTAAAGCTTCGGGGATGAGTCCCGTCAGCACGACGGCGTGGTGACGATGATGGTGTTCTACCGGCGCAGGGCTTCGCCTAAACTCCGCGACGATATGACCGAGGTGGAATATGGTGGAGGGGGGCACCGCACATGGCTAAGAAACGATCCGTAGATCAACTTGTGTGTCTATGGGGTGCCCCCTGCCCCCGTATATAAAGGAGGGAGGGGGGAGGCCGGCCGGCCCTTGTTGGGCGTGCCAGGAGGAGGAGTCCTCCTCCTAGTAGGAGTAGGACTCCTCCTTTCCTACTCCTACTAGGAGGGGAAGGAAGGGGGAGAGGAGGGGAAGGAA
>NC_041386.1:681359409-681392201 GCF_002162155.2 Triticum dicoccoides | reverse complement strand
CGGCACTCCGGTTTTCTCCGAAACCACCCGGAACACTTCCGGTGTCCGAATATTGTCGTCCAATATATCAACCTTTATGTCTCGACCATTTCGAGACTCCTCGTCATGTCCGTGATCACATCCGGGACTCTGAACAAACTTCGGTACATCAAAACTTGTAAACTCATAATTAAACTGTCATTGTAACATTAAGCGTGCGGACCCTACGGGTTCGAGAACTATGTAGACATGACCTAGAACTATTCTCGGTCAATAACCAATAGCGGAACCTGGATGCCCATATTGGTTCCTACATATTCTACGAAGATCTTTATCGGTCAAACCGCATAACAACATACGTTGTTCCCTTTGTCATTGGTATGTTACTTGCCAGAGATTTGATCGTCGGTATCCAATACCTAGTTCAACCTCGTTACCGGCAAGTCTCTTTACTCGTTCTGTAACACATCATCTTATAACTAACTCATTAGTTACAATGCTTGCAAGGCTTAGGTGATGAGTATTACCGAGAGGGCCCAGAGATACCTCTCCGACAATCGGAGTGACAAAACCTAATCTCGAATTATGCCAACCCAACATGTACCTTCGGAAACACCTGTAGAGCACCTTTATAATCACCCAGTTACGTTGTGACGTTTGGTAGCACACAAAGTGTTCTTCCGGTAAAGGTGAGTTGCACAATCTCATAGTTGCAGGAACTTTGTATAAGTCATGAAGAAAGCAATAGCAACCTACTAAACGATCAAGTGCTAGGCTAACGGAATGGGTCATGTCAATCACATCATTCTCCTAATGATGTGATCCCATTAATCAAATGACAACACATGTCTATGGTTAGGAAACATAACCATCTTTGATTAATGAGCTAGTCAAGTAGAGGCATACTAGTGACTTTATGTTTGTCTATGTATTCACACGTGTATCATGTTTCCGGTTAATACAATTCTAGCATGAATAATAAACATTTATCATGATATGAGGAAATAAATAATAACTTTATTATTGCCTCTAGGGCATATTTCCTTCAGTCTCCCACTTGCACTAGAGTCAATAATCTAGATTACATAGTAATGATTCTAACATCCATGGAGTTTTGGTGCCGATCATGTTTTGCTCGTGAGAGAGGCTTAGTCAACGGGTCTGCAACATTCAGATCCGTATGTATCTTGCAAATCTCTATGTCTCCCACTTGGACTTGGTCCCGAATGGAATTGAAGCGTCTCTTGATGTGCTTGGTCCTCTTGTGAAATCTGGATTCCTTTGCCAAGGCAATTGCACCAGTATTGTCACAGAAGATCTTCATTGGTCCCGATGCACTAGGTATGACACCTAGATCAGAAATGAACTCCTTCATCCAGACTCCTTCATTTGCTGCTTCTGAAGAAGCTATGTATTCCGCTTCACATGTAGATCCTGCTACGACGCTTTGTTTAGAACTGCACCAACTTACAGCTCCACCGTTTAATAAAAACATGTATCCGGTTTGCGATTTAGAATCGTCCGGATCAGTGTCAAAGCTTGCATCGACCTAACCGTTTACGACTAGCTCTTTGTCACCTCCATATACGAGAAACATATCCTTAGTCCTTTTCAGGTATTTCAGGATGTTCTTGACCGCTGTCCAGTGATCCACTCCTGGATTACTTTGGTACCTTCCTGCCAAGCTTATTGCTAAGCATACGTCAGGTCTGGTACACAGCATTGCATACATGATAGAGCCTCTGGCTGAAGCATAGGGAACATTTTTCATTTTCTCTCTATCTTCTGCTATGGTCGGGCATTGAGTTTGACTCAACTTCACACCTTGTAGCACAGGCAAGAATCCTTTCTTTGCCTGATCCATTTTGAACTTTTTCAAAATTTTGTCAAGGTATGTGCTTTGTGAAAGTCCTATTAAGCGTCTTGATCTATCTCTATAGATCTTGATGCCCAATATGTAAGCAGCTTCACCGAGGTCTTTCATTGAAAAACTTTTATTCAAGTATCCTTTTATGCTATCCAGAAATTCTATATCATTTCCAATTAATAATATGTCATCTACATATAAAATTAGAAATGCTACAGTGCTCCCACTCACTTTCTTGTAAATACAGGCTTCCCCAAAAGTCTGTATAAAACCATATGCTTTGATCACACTACCAAAGCGTTTATTCCAACTCCGAGATGCTTGCACCAGTCCATAAATGGAACGCTGGAGCTTGCACACTTTGTCAGCACCTTTTGGATCAACAAAACCTTCCGGCTACATCATATACAACTCTTCTTCTAGAAATCCATTCAAGAATGCAGTCTTGACATCCATTTGCCAAATTTCATAATCATGAAATGCAGCAATAGCTAACATGATTCGGACGGACTTAAGCATCGCTACGGGTGAGAAAGTCTCATCGTAGTCAACCCCTTGAACTTGTCGAAAACCTTTTGCAACAAGTCGAGCTTTATAGACAGTTATATTACCATCAGCGTCAGTCTTCTTCGTAAAGATCCATTTATTCTCAATGGCTTGCCGATCATCGGGCAAGTCAACCAAAGTCCATACTTTGTTTTCATACATGGATCCCATCTCAGATTTCATGGCTTCTAGCCATTTTGCGGAATCCGGGCTCATCATCGCTTCCTCATAATTCGTAGGTTCATCATGGTCAAGTAACATGACTTCCAGAATAGGATTACCATACCACTCTGGTGCGGATCTTACTCTGGTAGACCTACGAGGTTCAGTAGAAACTTGATCTGAAGTTTCATGATCATTACCATTAGCTTCCTCACTAATTGGTGTAGTTGTCACAGGAACTGGTTCTCGTGATGAACTACTTTCCAATAAGGGAGTAGATACAGTTATCTCATCAAGTTCTACTTTCCTCCCACTCACTTCTTTCGAGAGAAACTCCTTCTCTAGAAAGGATCCATTCTTAGCAACGAATGTCTTGCCTTTGGATCTGTGATAGAAGGTGTACCCAATAGTCTCTTTTGGGTATCCTATGAAGACACATTTCTCCGATTTAGGTTCGAGCTTATCTGGTTGAAGTTTCTTCACATAAGCATCGCAGCCCCAAACTTTAAGAAACGACAACTTTGGTTTCTTGCCAAACCACAGTTCATAAGGCGTCGTTTCAACGGATTTTGATGGTGCCCTATTTAACGTGAATGCGGCCGTCTCTAAAGCATAACCCCAAAATGATAGCGGTAAATCAGTAAGAGACATCATAGATCGCACCATATCAAGTAAAGTACGATTACGATGTTCGGACACACCATTTCGTTGTGGTGTTCCAGGTGGCGTGAGTTGCGAAACTATTCCACATTGTTTCAAGTGTAGTCCAAACTCATAACTCAAATATTCTCCTCCACGATCAGATCGTAGAAACTTTATTTTCTTGTTACGATGATTTTCTACTTCACTCTGAAATTCTTTGAACTTTTCAAATGTTTCAGACTTTTGTTTCATCAAGTAGATATACCCATATCTGCTCAAATCATCTGTGAAGGTGAGAAAATAACGATACCCGCCGCGAGCCTCAACATTCATTGGGCCACAAACATCAGTATGTATGATTTCCAACAAATCAGTTGCTCGCTCCATAGTTCCGGAGAACGGCGTTTTAGTCATCTTGCCCATAAGGCACGGTTCGCAAGTACCAAGTGATTCATAATCAAGTGATTCCAAAAGTCCATCAGTATGGAGTTTCTTCATGTGCTTTACACCGATATGACCCAAACGGCAGTGCCACAAATAAGTTGCACTATCATTATTAACTCTGCATCTTTTGGTTTCAACACTATGAATATGTGTATCACTACTATCGAGATTTAATAAAAATAGACCACTCTTCAAGGGTGCATGACCATAAAAGATATTACTCATATAAATAGAACAACCATTATTCTCTGATTTAAATGAATAACCGTCTCGCATCAAACAAGATCTAGATATAATGTTCATGCTCAACGCTGGCACCAAATAACAATTATTCAGGTCTAAAACTAATCCCGAAGGTAGATGTAGAGGTAGCGTGCCGACCGCGATCACATCGACTTTGGAACCGTTTCCCACGTGCATCTTCACCTCGTCCTTGGCCAGTGCTTGCTTATTCCATAGTCCCTGTTTCGAGTTGCAAATATTAGCAACAGAACCAGTATCAAATACCCAGGTGCTACTATGAGCTCTAGTTAGGTACACATCAATAACATGTATATCACATATACCTTTGTTCACTTTGCCATCCTTCTTATCCGCCAAATACTTGGGGCAGTTCCGCTTCCAGTGACCAGTCTGCTTGCAGTAGAAGCACTCGTTTCAGGCTTAGGTCCAGACTTGGGTTTCTTCTCTTGAGCAGCAACTTGCTTGCTGTTCTTCTTGAAGTTCCCCTTCTTCTTTCCTTTGCCCTTTTTCTTGAAACTAGTGGTCTTGTTGACCATCAACACTTGATGCTCCTTCTTGATTTCTACCTCCGCAGCTTTTAGCATTGCGAAGAGCTCGGGAATAGTCTTGTTCATCCCTTGCATATTATAGTTCATCACAAAGCTCTTGTAGCTTGGTGGCAGTGATTGGAGAATTCTGTCAATGACGCTATCATCCGGAAGATTAACTCCCAGTTGAATCAAGTGATTATTATACCCAGACATTTTGAGTATATGTTCACTGACAGAACTATTCTCCTCCATCTTGCACCTGTAGAACTTATTGGAGACTTCATATCTCTCAATCCGGGCATTTGCTTGAAATATTAACTTCAACTCCTGGAACATCTCATATGCTGCATGACATTCAAAACGTCGTTGAAGACCCGGTTCTAAGCCGTAAAGCATGGCACACTGAACTATAGAGTAGTCATCAGCTTTGCTCTGCCAAACGTTCTTAACGTCGTCAGTTGCATCAGCAGCAGGCCTGGCACCCAGCGGTGCTTCCAGAACGTAACTTTTCTGTGCAGCAATGAGGATAATCCTCAGGTTACGGACCCAGTCCGTGTAATTGCTACCATCATCTTTCAACTTTGCTTTCTCAAGGAACGCATTAAAATTCAACGGAACAACAGCACGAGCCATCTATCTACAAACAAACATAGACAAGCAAAATACTATCAGGTACTAAGTTCATGATAAATTTAAGTTCAGTTTAATCATATTACTTAAGAACTCCCACTTAGACAGACATCTCTCTAGTCATCTAAGTGATCACGTGATCCAAATCAACTAAACCATAACCGATCATCACGTGAGATGGAGTAGTTTTCAATGGTGAACATCACTATGTTGATCATATCTACTATATGATTCACGCTCGACCTTTCGGTCTCCGTGTTCCGAGGCCATATCTGCATATGCTAGGCTCGTCAAGTTTAACCTGAGTATTCTGCGTGTGCAAAACTGGCTTGCTCCCGTTGTAGATGGACGTAGAGCTTATCACACCCGATCATCACGTGGTGTCTGGGCACGACGAACTTTGGCAACGGTGCATACTCAGGGAGAACACTTCTTGATAATTTTAGTGAGAGGTCATCTTAAAATGCTACCGTCAATCAAAGCAAGATAAGATGCATAAAGGATAAACATCACATGCAATCAATATAAGTGATATGATATGGCCATCATCATCTTGTGCTTGTGATCTCCATCTCCGAAGCACCGTCATGATCACCATCGTCACCGGCGCGACACCTTGATCTTCATCGTAGCATCGTTGTCGTCTTGCCAACTATTGCTTCTACGACTATCGCTACCGCTTAGTGATAAAGTAAAGCAATTACAGGGCGTTTGCATTTCATACAATAAAGCGACAACCATATGGCTCCTGCCAGTTGCCGATAACTTCGGTTACAAAACATGATCATCTCATACAATAAAATATAGCATCACGTCTTGACTATATCACATCACAACATGCCCTGCAAAAACAAGTTAGATGTCCTCTACTTTGTTGTTGCAAATTTTACGTGGCTGCTACGGGCTTTTAGCAAGAACCATTCTTACCTACGCATAAAAACCACAACGATAGTTTGTCAAGTTGGTGCTATTTTAACCTTCGCAAGGACCGGGCGTAGCCACACTCGATTCAGCTAAAGTGAGAGAGACAGACACCCGCCAGCCACCTTTAAGCACGAATGCTCGCAACGGTGAAACCAGTCTCGCGTAAGCGTACGCGTAATGTCGGTCCGGGCCGCTTCATCTAACAATATTGCCGAACCAAAGTATGACATGCTGGTAAGCAGTATGACTTGTATCGCCCACAACTCACTTGTGTTCTACTCGTGCATATAACATCAACGCATAAAACCAGGCTCGGATGCCACTGTTGGGTAACGTAGTAATTTCAAAAAAAAAAATTCCTACGCACACTCAAGATCATGGTGATGGCATAGCAATGAGAGGGGAGAGTGTTGTCCACGTGCCCTCGTAGACCGTAAGCGGAAGCGTTATGACAACGCGGTTGATGTAGTCGTACCTCTTCACGATCCGACCGATCCAAGCACCGAACGTACGGCACCTCCGAGTTCAGCACACGTTCAGCTCGATGACGATCCCCGGCCTCCGATCCAGCAAAGCTTCGGGGATGAGTTCCGTCAGCACGACGGCGTGGTGACGATGATGATGTTCTACCGGCGTAGGGCTTCGCCTAAACTCCGCGACGATATGACCGAGGTGGAATATGGTGGAGGGGGGCACCGCACACGGCTAAGAAACGATCCGTAGATCAACTTGTGTGTCTATGGGGTGCCCCCTGCCCCCGTATATAAAGGAGGGAGGGGGGAGGCCGGCCGGCCCTTGTTGGGCACGCCAGGAGGAGGAGTCCTCCTCCTAGTAGGAGTAGGACTCCTCCTTTCCTACTCCTACTAGGAGGGGAAGGAAGGGGGAGAGAAGGGGAAGGAAAGAGGGGGGCGCCCCCCTCCTAGTCCAATTCGGACCAGAGGGAGAGGGGGCGCGCGGCCCTTCCTGGCCGCCCCTCTCTCTTCCCACCAAGGCCCATGTGGCCCATTAACTCTCCGGGGGGGGGTCCGGTAACCCTCTGGCACTCCGGTTTTCTCCGAAACCACCCGGAACACTTCCGGTGTCCGAATATAGTCGTCCAATATATCAATCTTTATGTCTCGACCATTTCGAGACTCCTCGTCATGTCCGTGATCACATCCGGGACTCCGAACAAACTTCGGTACATCAAAACTTGTAAACTCATAATTAAACTGTCATCGTAACATTAAGCGTGCGGACCCTACGGGTTCGAGAACTATGTAGACATGACCTAGAACTATTCTCGGTCAATAACCAATAGCGGAACCTGGATGCCCATATTGGTTCCTACATATTCTACGAAGATCTTTATCGGTCAAACCGCATAACAACATACGTTGTTCCCTTTGTCATTGGTATGTTACTTGCCAGAGATTTGATCGTCGGTATCCAATACCTAGTTCAATCTCGTTACCGGCAAGTCTCTTTACTCGTTCTGTAACACATCATCTTATAACTAACTCATTAGTTACAATGCTTGCAAGGCTTAGGTGATGAGTATTACCGAGAGGGCCCAGAGATACCTCTCCGACAATCGGAGTGACAAAACCTAATCTCGAATTATGCCAACCCAACATGTACCTTCGGAAACACCTGTAGAGCACCTTTATAATCACCCAGTTACGTTGTGACGTTTGGTAGCACACAAAGTGTTCTTCCGGTAAAGGTGAGTTGCACAATCTCATAGTTGCAGGAACTTTGTATAAGTCATGAAGAAAGCAATAGCAACCTACTAAACGATCAAGTGCTAGGCTAACGGAATGGGTCATGTCAATCACATCATTCTCCTAATGATGTGATCCCATTAATCAAATGACAACACATGTCTATGGTTAGGAAACATAACCATCTTTGATTAATGAGCTAGTCAAGTAGAGGCATACTAGTGACTTCATGTTTGTCTATGTATTCACACGTGTATCATGTTTCCGGTTAATACAATTCTAGCATGAATAATAAACATTTATCATGATATGAGGAAATAAATAATAACTTTATTATTGCCTCTAGGCCATATTTCCTTCAGCAAGGTGTGAAGTTGAGTAAGACTCAAAACCCGACCATGGCAAAAAATAGAAAAGAATGAACAGTCATTCCCTATGCCTCAGTCATAGGTTCTATAAAGTATGCTATGCTGTGTACTAGACCTATTGTATACCTTGCTCTGAGTTTGGCAAAGGAATACAATTTTGATCTAAAAGTAGATCACTAGAACAACGGTCAAGAATATCCTTAGTGAGGACTAAGGAGATGTTTCTCAATTATGGAGGTGATAAAAGAGCCAGTCGTAAAAAGTTACAACGATGCAAGCTTTTACACCAATCCAGATGACTCTAAGTCTCAATCTGGATACATATTAAAAGTGGGAGCAATTAGCTAGAGTAGCTCCGTGCAGAGCATTATGGACATAGAATATTTGCAAAATAGATACGGCTCTGAATGTGACAGACCCGTTGACTAAACTTCTCTCATGAGCAAAACATGATCATACCTTAGTACTCGTTGGGTGTTAATCACATAGCCATGTGAACTAGAATATTGACTCTATTAAACCCTTTGGGCGTTGATCACATGACAATGTGAACTATGGGTATTAATCACATACAGATGTGAATATTGGTGTTAAATCACATGGTGATGTGAACTAGATTATTGACTCTAGTGCAAGTGGGAGACTGAAGGAAATATGCCCTAGAGGCAATAATAAAGTTATTATTTATTTCCCTATTTCATGATAAATGTTTATTATTCATGCTAGAATTGTATTAACCGGAAACATAATACATGTGTGAATACATAGACAAACATAGTGTCACTAGTATGCCTCTACTTGACTAGCTCGTGAATCAAAGATGGTTAAGTTTCCTAGCCATGGACAAAAAGAGTTGTCATTTGATTAACGAGATCACATCATTAGGAGAATGATGTGATTGACTTGACCCATTCCGTTAGCTTAACACACGATCGTTTAGTATGTTGCTACTGCTTTCTTCATGACTTATACATGTTCCTGTGACTATGAGATTCTGCAACTCCCGTTTACCAGAGGAACACTTTGTGTGCTACAAAACATCACAACGTAACTGGGTGATTATAAAGGTGCTCTACAGGTGTCTCCGAAGGTACATGTTGGGTTGGCATATTTCGAGATTAGGTTTTGTCACTCCGATTGTCGGAGAGGTATCTCTCGGCCCTCTCGGTAATACACATCACTTAAGCCTTGCAAGCATTGCAACTAATGAGTTAGTTGTGGGATGATGTATTACGAAACGAGTAAAGAGACTTGCCCGTAACAAGATTGAACTAGGTATTGGATACCGACGATCGAATCTCGGGCAAGTAACATACCGATGACAAAGGGAACAACGTATGTTGTTATGCGGTTTGACCGATAAAGATCTTCGTAGAATATGTAGGAGCCAATATGAACATCCAGGTTCCACTATTGGTTATTGACCGGAAACAGTTCTAGGTCATGTCTACATAGTTCTCGAACCCGTAGGGTCCGCATGCTTAAGGTTTCGATGACAGTTATATTATGAGTTTATGAGTTTTGATGTACCAAAGGAGTTCGGAGTCCCAGATGAGATCGGGGACATGACGAGGAGTCTCGAAATGGTCGAGACGTAAAAATCGATATATTGGACGACTATATTCGGACTTCGGAAAGGTTCCGAGTGATTCGGGTATTTTTCGGAGTACCGGAGAGTTACGGGAATTCGCCGGGAGAAGTATTGGGCCTTATTGGGCCATACGGGAAAGAGAGAGGGGCTGCCTAGGGCAGGCCGCACGCCCCCCCAAGGCCTAGTCCGAATTGGACTAGGGTGAGGGGCCGCACCCCCTCCTTCCTTCCCTTCTCTCTTCCCTTTCCTTCTCTCCTACTCCTACTACATGGAAGGTCTCCTAGTTGGACTAGGAAAGGAGGGAATCCTACTCCCGGTGGGAGTAGGACTCCTCCCTGGCGCGCCCTCCCTTGGCCGGCCGCCCCCTCCCCCTTGCTCCTTTATATACGGGGGCAGGGGGGCAGCCCATGACACACAAGTTGATCTACGGATCGTTCCTTAGCCGTGTGCGGTGCCCCCTTCCACCATATTCCACCTCGGTCATATCGTCGCGGAGTTTAGGCGAAGCCCTGCGCCGGTAGAACATCATCATCGTCACCACGCCGTCGTGCTGACAGAACTCATCCCCGACGCTTTGCTGGATTGGAGCCCGGGGAACGTCATCGAGCTGAATGTGTGCTGAACACGGAGGTGCCGTACGTTCGGTGCTTGGATCGGTCGAGTCGTGAAGACGTACGACTACATCAACCGCGTTGTGATAACGCTTCCGCTTACGATCTACGAGGGTACGTGGACAACACTCTCCCCTCTCGTTGCTATGTCATCACCATGATCTTGTGTGTGCGTAGGAAAATTTTGAAATTACTACGTTCCCCAACATAAGTACCTTCATTCGAAAACTTTGTCCCAGGTGACAGTGAGGCCGGCGGACTCGCCTTTTCGGAAAGGTCTGACGAGAGTTAAATCAGTCTTTTTCAACAGGACAAAGTTTAAAGTCAGAAACGGTACATCTACGAGATTCTGGGAGGATACATGGCTAGGGAAAACACCCCTCGCGCTTCAATATCCTTCACTTTATAGCATTGTTCAACGAAGAGACGCTTTCGTTGCAACTGAGCTTCAGTCCACTCCTCTCAATATTCATTTCAGGAGAACACTTGCCGGTGCCCGTTGGGAAGCCTGGCTCCATCTGGTGAGAAGACTGATGGATGTGCACCTTTCTCAACATCCAGACCACTTGTGCTGGAAGCTAACTAGGAATGGAGAGTTTACAGTTAAATCCATGTATCTGGATGTTATCAACTCTAGCTCTATTTCTAGTTCAAAACATGTTTGGAATGTCAAAGTACCTTTGAGAGTTGAAGTGTTTATGTGGTTTGTACACAAACAAGTCATTTTAACTAAGGACAACTTGACAAAACACAACTGGACTGGTTCTACAAGATGTAGTTTTTGTGACTGGGATGAGACCATCAAACACCTCTTTCTTGACTGTCTGATGGCGAAAATTTTATGGCGGATTGTTCACATTGCTTTTAATATTACTCCTCCGAATAATATCAACGTTATTTGGGATGTAGCTTGATGGGATAGATTCCGAAACAGCGAGACACATTCGTGTAGGAGTATGTGCTTTACTATGGGCAGTCTGGAACTGCAGGAATGATTTGGTTTTTAACAGAACAACAAATACTCATTTTTTGCAGGTTATCTTCCGAGCCACTGCGTTGATCCGTATGTGGTCGCTACTCACTCAGACGGAGGCTAGGGAGCGTTTGGTTACAGGATCTATCCGATGGAAGATGATAGTTCGGGCTATATTCAACCGGTTTGGATGGCGGTCATGTAATATGATAGGCAATTAGTTTTCCTATTTTTCTTTTGCCAGCCGGTTGTGGCTTTATTTTTACCATCATGCTCTTGATGAGCTTTTTTGCTTCGTTCATTTTGAGACTTCATGAACTATGTTGAACTTATTTGATTTTTAATAAATGTGACCGTATACATCGTTCTGATGCAGAGGCCGGAGATCTCCCCCTTTTCTAAAAAAAATAGAGCCTGAAGCTTCAGTGTAGTCAAATGCATCATCGTCATGAACCAAAGAGAAGGCGCCATGAAAAAGTAGTACTGAAAGCATCCATTCTGAAGATTTTTTAGAGCACAAAGTAAGGAAAGAGAGAAGAGCAGCAAAGAAAGGAGTTCACCTTTGGGCAGAAGCGTGGACCAGCCGGTGTAGGATGGCACTGAGGCAACTCTTCTCCAGTTCTTCAATGCGTCTTTTGGCCTGGCATTCATGGAGCGAGCGTAGGGAGCCGATCTGCTGGACCTGGATGCGTAATGCAGATCACCGTTGTACGTGCGCCACCCTGCGTCTCCGACACGGAGCCGAGCACGTCCATGCACCGCTGGTTGTGTCGTATGTGTTAAAATATCTTGTATTACCCACCTCCCTTCATTAGTTCGAATTTTTAGATGAGTTAGCTAGAGCACGAATTCAATATAGTATCCGAGCCAAGTGGAGCATGAATTCAATAGTATGGCACCATCGGCTCCTCGTCCCCGCCGCCACCATCCAGGCCCTCGCCGCGAGCGCCGGGCCTGTATCGATAAACATGTTAGGGCATGTACAATGGAAGCATCACTTTGATGCTGCCCCAGCCTTTCCACATAGATAAATGTGTTAGAGCAGTAGTATGAAATTGTAATCACCCAATGCATAGCTGCCTCACTAGGCCCACGCTTAATCTTTCTTCCTCCATCTTTTAATCAATTCCAAACCATGTATGAAAGTCACACACCCTAGAGAGCCCTTGCATGTCTATACTTTTCTTCCTACTTCTCTACTTTTTCCACTTTTGTCAAGGAGGAGCCCGTCTCTTCTGCAGGAGCCGGTTTGGCTCTTCAAGCGACACCATGCGTCATTTTGGACCACCCAAGCCTAGGTGGATAGCTAGGGCAGCTGTCCACCGTGGAGCATTGGCCATGCCCTTATAGAGCATAGGCTTCAGGACACCCTCTTATCTAGCCACTCATTTTTACTTCGTGATTCATGCAACTACTTTTGTCTTTTTTGTTTCTCCCATATAGAACAAAATATGAACTTCAAACTTTACAGCGGAACAAAACATTCTAACCATTAGAATATGGGAAAAAACTTTCGGATTCTTGCGTGCATCACAAATACTAAAAATACCATTTTTTATTTAAAAAAATCTCATTTCGTATATTTATGTTGGACCCAAAAATCTGAAGGTTTCTAATTAGGATGTTTTAGTGTCTTGCAAAGTTTGAAGTTCATATGTTGTTTTATTTGGAAGAAACAAAAAAGAGAAATTTTAGTGTAATAAGTTAGTTGTCTAGTACGGATATCAAAGCAATGTTGGAGGGTAAAGATGGAGCGTGTCCAGAAGCCCGAGCTTTAAAAATCCACGTCCGGCCTGCAACGGCACAGACAGTGTGGTGAACGTGCACCGCGAAGGCAGAGGCAGACCGTGGGGATGGGCAGTAGCGCTGCGGTCGAGGGAGCCCGGTCCACGGCCGGCCCCACATGCCATGGCCATGCCGCCGATGAGCTCCACTGGACAGCTACATAGTCGTGTCGCCCAAGAGCTATGTCAAGCCATTGAGGATGACGAGGAGCGAGGGAGAGGGAGGTGCTAGCAACCCTCAGTCCATCGTGGAGAGGGAAAGAGAGGAAGGGAGAGAACGAGAAGGGCGGGGGCTGGGACGAGATGACAGGCTGACGACGACAACCGAATCTGAGAGAGGGTGGGGGGGAGGGGGGGAGGAGAGGAGGATGGGTAATCGGCGATATGCGGAGGGCGAGGCTAGGGAAGTGAAGGGAGAATGGGTTGTGGGTGCCCGAAATGGGCTCTACCGGGCCGTAACCGAGCTTTTTAGGATCTTGGTGAGGCTTTTGAGGGCTGGCGCGGGAGCAAGGAGCCACCATCCCATCCGCTAGCTGCAACAGGTTGATCGAATGGTCAACGATAATTGGAAGGACGTGATAGCTCCAGCGTCAAGTACCTCGTTGAGATCTTATCTTGACAGATATATATGCCCCTTGGGCCTTGATATAGAAATAAGTTGTATCATAACAACTAGAAAGTATTGTTCCCTCAGATTTCTATCTGCTTTATTTGTTTGATCTTTTTTACATGGGAGCTCTTCAATTAGAATACTTAGTATCTTTTTACACTAGATTTTGGAAAATATTTAGCTATAGGTGACATCAAAGTTTTGTTTGCACGACTTTAAATAATAGATCTTCATAGTTACTTAATTTTTCTATTTCCTTTCTCTCATGCTTAATTTGGACTACGTACCTACACTTAGATTTGTTGCATTAGGTAGAATGTCTGCAGGTTTGGAAACAACTTTAGAGTTATTAGCACCACCAATGATGTTGGCTTAAAATGATTCTATCAATACATATTCACTGGTGCTAGTTCTTCTAGCTCAAACCCTTTTCCCTTTTATTATTATTTCTTAGTTGTGCATTTCATGAATCTTTGGCAAGGATGCAGGATGATGGCAGATCTTTTATGGCCAATGAGGATAGCTACCTTAATTGTAATGTTAAGCAGATGAATCATATTTTTGTTCCTTTTTTTTATGGTAATACGTGTCTCATTTATATCATAGGAATCATAGTACAAGTCATGTACACACCGAGCTGATAAAACTGAAAAGATGACAAATGCTAGCCTTTACATAAAGGAACACCAGCCAAGAAAAAAAAATACAATCAAGACCGAAGAATCCTTTGAACTTGACACCAACGCCCATCACATGCCTATGGCGCCACCACAACAGCCACCAAAGGGAAAAATGACGGGTCACCTCCTCACTCAAACTCGATGCGGCTCCATCGCTGATATGTAGTTTTCCGGACCTCCAAGGCGGCTCGCCAAAGGCGAGACCATTATCGTTGAACGAATCAGACCAAGGTAACATCCCGGACACACCATCAAACTCCAGATCTGGCAATCCCGCACGACTAAGACGTCGGAGGAGGAAACCATACCTCTCATCCACGAACCACGGACCCAACACACGATCCACTATCTTCTAGATGTCGTCGATGTAGACTACAATCTGCATCAACTTCCGTACTACCTCCCAAGCTCCGCACCGGCACTGGAGCAAACGTCATCGCAACGGCGGAGCCCAAGGACACAAGTCTACCACGAGGATGTCGTCGCCGCCACGCCATCATTGCTTGAACACACTGGTTTTCAAATTCATCCCCAGCCATAGGACTGATTGCCTCATCAGGGAAGGGTCTGAAGAATCTTTATTTAGCACCGCCATCACCACCGCCTAAGCCAAGACGATGAACAACCTTATACTGTTATACAGTTTTACTGTTTTTCCTTTTGCTCGCACAAGCTTTGTTTGTTTTTATGCTTCAGTTCTGAGGTTCTGACTCCCTCCCCGTTTGTCTAAAAATGTCTGTAACAGTGTAACTACGAACATTCTTTTAATTTGTTAGCCTTCCCCTCCATCCGAACTCTCACGAAATGAAAACTAGAAATTGGGAGAGATGCCTGTTTAAACTTGTGCGACTTTTCTGTCTCAGTTCTCCTCCTTTTATTCTGATGAATACAAAGGACGCGCGCAGCCGATCGAGGACCCACATTGCCCGTGCCATCCCACGAGCGGATCACGATCTCGCCCAACAGATTGTTCAAACCTGTGAGCTAATTAAACTTAATTTATAACCCACTCACATGGCGTAGACACGGTGGTCTGACAGAATTAACAGGAAACGGAAGCTAGCGATGAGTACTCAGCTCACAAGTTCATCTCAACATACTTTATAAAGCTATATAAATGTTCTTTTTCTGAAGGCCGGCTCACACCCGCGCGATCTTCATTCGCCCTGGTGCTCTATCTCCGGTGGTACGTCCACTGCATGCTCTTTGGCCCGTTCTACATGACCATCTTGCTCTATCTCTGATGTTGTTTCCTCTATCTCTGATGTTGTTTCGGTGGAACTGTTCTGTCCAACAACGGTCTCAGGCTGTCAGCATTATGGGCAGAGCTAGCTAGCTGCCCATCCAGGTAGTTACTAATTTACTACGCTATATTATGTACAAAGTTGAGTCACTTATTTTAGGACAGAGGGGTAGTAATTATTAAAAGCTAAAAAAGCTTGGAAAAGGAGATCAATTAAGCAAGAAGCAACTATACACGGTCGAGCATAAGTAGAGCAATGGAGGAATTACCGGTGGTGCCGAGGGTACAGGTTGCAATGAGCCGAACATCACTCCTTGCAAAATATCCTCTGTCAAATCTACACCATCTGCCGGAAGCAGGGGAGCCCAAGATGCCACAAATGCCGTCGCTTCTTGTGTTTGCTGGAACTCAAAGGCGTAGAGATGCCTGGGTTGACGCCGTATCCAGTTACTTCCTTGGCACGGCACCAGTGCCTCTGCTGTAGGCATAGCAGAGTCATCAGATGCCACGAGGTCGACCTCCCTCCACCCGACATCCCCAGCACCATGATGCAGCATAAGCAACCAGACGACGGTGAGGAGCTCGAGTCCGTCGCTGAGCTGCCGCGCATGCAGCTCCACGGGGCACTTGGCAGCCGCGTAGACGAGCAGCCTTGCCCACACCTCCTTTATCACCCTCAATGATTCCGCGGAAGGAGGTAGAAGTTCGAAGGGAGACCTCGAGTAGGCCTCCTCGTTGTAGAGCTTTTCAGTTGCATACTTGTTTAGAATCTCTTGCTTTCTCATGGTATTGCTGCCTGTATTGTCTCTGACCCACTTGACGTAGAAGTGTTCAAGATCTTGCGCGGCGTTGCTCACCGACAACAGGGAAGGGTAAACCGCCATGAGGTAAATAAGATACTGTGATAGCTTCCTGCACTCCGCCGCAAGCTGTGCCGTCTCCTCGTCTCCTGGTAAGTCTACCCTGCTCAAATGCATGTCTGTAAAGATGTGTAGACGGAAAAGGGCATGCTCGAAAGGAGCTCTCAACACATAGTTCATTTCCCGGCCAAGATTTAGCCGCTGGGATCCCACCCTAGAGCAGAGCAATGTCTCGATGTAGTTGCTCATCTCGTTGTCCACCTTGATGTGATGGACATGCCAAATATTTCTCCATTTTTTCTCCAGACCCAGTGCAGTGATGACCTTGGAGATGAGGCTGGGCATGCATTTCTCATAAATTGAGTAGTCTACAAGGTTAAATTGCCCCATGGACGGCTGCTGCTGCTGATTTGTCTGAAATCGTCGCATGACGGCGTTCCAAAGAGAGGAAGCACTGCAGGACAACCAATAGAGAAAGCTGCCTTTTTTCGATCCCGCCCTTGTCCAGACTGATACTATCACCATGGAGACTGAACAAGATTCCATAAACATGGCCCCAACAAACAATGTATAGGTGATGACGATATTGGCTCTGCTGTGGTGGGCATGCAACCTGGGGTTTGCCACGAAGAGCACAAAGGCCACCACCATGCACATCTCGGCAAAGCACCGGAGTATGCGACCGATCCGGCTTTGCAACACCACGGCCTTGGTGTAGAGGAGATCGTACATCATGCCAAGCTCCACCATGACGATCTTGAGCTTCCCTTCTCTCTGTCCATGCACTGCGAAATCACCCACCAGCTCCTTCTGACTCTCCCATCCCAGTTGGAACAATGTTCGTCCCACAAGCAATCCTCTGACACGGAGTACCGTGTTAAGAGCATAAGTTGCCATGACATCACCACAATGAGTACTTCTGTAATCCCGTCGCGGTTTCTCCTCCCTCTCGTAGCCACTACCGAGGTAATCTCGGCTCCCGTTATAGAGTGCCCATGTCCTCTCCCCGTACTTGATTGTCCCAGCAACAAAAATTGGTATGGCAATGGCTAGCAGCTGCACTTCCAATTTCTCAAACGACTTCCACAAGACATACAAGGTTAGAGTGACTTGGAGCACCAGATTGAGCAAGTGCCGCAGCCACAGATTGTTGTCCTCGATGGAGAAGGCAGTGATGGTGTCCTGTCCTCCTAGGTGAAGGAGGAGAAAGGGTGCCCAAAGGAGCCGCAGCGTCTGATCCCCCGATGATTGCTCCCTTCTTAAATTATGTGTTTCCTCGGTAAAAAGGCCGATGGCGTAGATGGCAACAGGATCAGCACCCACGTATGCCAGCCAAATTATGGACCTAAGCAACCCACTGATTCTGCGCCTCCGGAGGTCACCGGTGAATAGCAGGAAGAGTTGCACCGTGAGGCTGGTGAGCACCGTCATCTGAATGTCCCGTTCCTTCCATACTTGCAACAGGGCCTTTGTAGATTCTGCCAAATCCATGTCTCCTGCAAGTTCCCCCAAAAAAGGGGTCGGGCTCTCCTGCTGGGATCCCTGCACGCACTATCATGCAGGGCCAACCAGCTGCCAACACGTGGCCTGGTGGACCCCGCCAATCAAACAACCAAGTCGTATCTCTCTAATTACAGAAAATCAGCAAAACAGCCTTTCTTTCTCCAGTGTATCGACAGATTGCCGCCAAAATTTCCAACAACCTTTCTTTTCTCTTTTCTTTTTTGCATGGAACATCCTTTCTCCTATCTATCTACTCCATTGTGGATCACACGATCAGGATCGGTAGAGAATTGCCCTCTCATGTGAACCAGCATCTAAGGTGTTCTTCGGCATGAAGGAGCTCCCGTGACTTCATCATCCATAGGTTTGTTGGTGTGCCTTGAATCTGCAAATTATCAACACTCTCATCGTATGGAGGAGACAAGATTAAACAGAAACAAACGAAGAGCTTAATCTATGACATGCAAATTAATCCTTGAGACTTAGCTCCTTGTACTTCATCTTCCGTATATAGGTCTGTTTCTTGTGTCTTTTTTGCCAATTGTAATGATAGAGATTATTGTATCTAAGAAAAAGGTCAATGTTTTGCTAATGCTCCTATGTATACAGTGTGATATTCAGCAAAATATGTTGTCCCATCTTCAAGTGTTGTTCGGGTTTTACTACAACAGGACTCTGAATATCGTGTGTTCTTTTACAAAAATGTGTCGTCCATGTACTAATTAGTATATGATATTTTTATGTTGTGTATATCATGAGACCACAAATGTGGGAGAGGCAGGTCGAAACACAGATTATTATTACAATAGAAGGTTAAAACCAGAGATAGGAATGGAATTTGAGAATGAATATATAGCATATAAGTTTTATAATGCATATGCAGGACATGTAAGTTTCAGTGTTAGGACATGTAGGTTTTATAATGCATAATGCAACCACAGGCAGATAACTACAATTTGCATGTACTTCCTCAGACTATGACACCAGCACCACAACCTGAGAAATGTAATTTGCAAGTATTGCATCATGGTCTGCCACAACTACCGCAGGCAGATGCTACAGCAGTTACTCGGCTTGCAACCACCACAACCATATTTCTGTTATGGCACTCAACCAAGACAGGTATATTCATTTAGTTAGTCGTTAAATATTAAGATGAACATGCATATGTCATTCACTTACACTAACTTTAAACCGTATGTAGAGTTCTGTATTGATATCGAACTCGGAATGGCCAGCATATCAAAATGACCAGCTGCCGACTAAGGTATTGTTTCACTTACAAGTCAGACTCTCAAATTCAAGTTTATTTCTCACACAAAATCGTTCCTTTCTTATTTCAGGACTTTGGTAGCCAATCAAGCCATGGACAAGATAGCACTTTTAAATAGCTCTATATAAACTTTGCTTCGCAGGATTGCTCTACAAAACAATTACGTCCCGATGTAAGTTTATCTTGCTATTCCTTTTGGCATGCGATGTATAACGGATTTATTCTAAATGGAGATATATAAGTGTACTGATTAGTTGCTGGTTGTTTCTCCATGGTTCAATCCACAAGGATCTTTCACCAATTTGAGATTTCTGTGACTGTCGTGTGACTAAAAACAGAGAACATAGCTACATGAGGCTGCCTAGTTTGAAGTGATTGAAAGCTAGTTTAATCTCAAATTAACGGTTATCTTAGCAATATACTAGTAGTAACTAATTGGATAGCCCCTGTACTAGTTTGAAGCCATCAAAAGCTAGCTACTAGTACAGGATATATAGATGAAGAAATCAGCTAGCGCTACCTCTGTCCGACGAGTGTGCATCGGGCTCCCGTCTTGATGTACGCCTGCACGACCTCCTGCGGCATCCCGGCGAAGCAGCGCTGAACCCAGCCGGCCGCACGCCCTGCAGTTCCCCACCTTCTCCAAGGGATCTGGTCGGTCCAGGAGGGGAACCGCGGCATGCGAGAGCAGCTGCTCCAGCCTTGGCTGGGGCTTGGGCGCGCCGGAGTCCGGCAGCGGCAGCTCCCTCTGTCGCTCGCCACGACCACGACCCTGGAGCGCCCAGCGCCGGACGGCTGACCTCACTTTCTGGAACCCTCTCTCTCACGGAGCTCAGCTCAGTGGAATAATGGTACTAGCTCGAAGCGTCCGCGGCGGAAAAGACAAGGTAAAGGACATTTTAGAAAATAAACAAAACAAAATCTATTTACTAAGTGGTGCGGTCCACGGGAACATGTGTTGCTTAACGATTGGCCCTTCACATAGTGCGTGCAGGGCTCCCAGCAGGAGAGCCGAACCCCAAAAAAAGAATAGCTTAGCATCATTACTAGAATGCATGCTCTAATCAAGGGGATAGGTAAACAGGGGATAATTAACCCCGTCTTATCCTGCTAATCTCTTAGAAATACCAAAAGGAGTTCGGTAACGTCTCCATCTTTCTGGCCAAGTGGATTATAAAACTATCTGAATGGAGCATCATTTGTACTAGAGGGTGACGCGCGCCGTGCTTCAGTCATGTGCTAGTTTATATACAACCTTCTATAGTGGCATTGAGTCATATGCAAGTACTGCTCCACCATAGGAAATACTCTAGTATTTATAGTGCCATCTTATATTATAGGACGGTTGTATAATGTTATTAAACTGATATTTCAGTACCATCTTATATTATAGAACGGAGGAAGCAGTAAGGCATGAGAGTGATTAAAAGGAGATGTGGTGATTCAAACATAGTAAATATATATAGAACTCTCCTCATGTCATCCATGAAACACTCTCTTGTGACACCATGGTCCATGTATGTTTGAAAAGAAAAGATGAAAAAAGGTCTAGTGATGATTATTACCGGTGCAAAGCCGACAGCTAAGCATAGCAGCGAGTGAAGAAAAATGCAACAACATCAAGTGGAGCGCCCATTAAGCCCTTCTGCATGGAGAGGCTCCATGTCAGGGCCCCTGAATTTCTTCAGCGGGTGAACCTCGGAGTAGGGCATACTGCTCAATTGATGCTTACAAATCAAAAGAAGCCCCAATTGATGTTTACCAAGAACACAATATGAATATTAGCAAGTACATGAAAAATCATCATTGTTCATCGAAGCAAGGAGGGGAAAACCTCGTTATCGGTAGTCGCAACAAATAATGCCGTTCCATGACCACCGTGTCGTATTTGGCTACCCATGCTTTACTATCATAGTACCTCGTACATGGCATCTATGAGCATAGAAAAGATACCCATGCAAAGCAAGCAGTTCAAAGCAAAGTTTTAGCTAAATTACCTGCAAAAGCATTTTATTAGGTTCGGAATGAAAAGAAACTTATGCTAGCAATGGAAATAACACGCTACAAACTAAGGTATTATAATATCACCATATTTGTTAGCTACCAAATTATTCTGCATTATGAGATAAGAAAAATGATGAAAGAAAAGAGGAGGAAAAGAACAACCAACCAGACTGTTTAAAGGGCTTCAAATTCTTATTATGTTTCAAAAACTATTTTCATTCAAGTAGAACAGAGAAATTTGTTTGAGGGGTAGCCTTAACATTTTTTTAGTGAAAAGGCATGTGTACTGCCATTGCATTTCAGGAGAGAAGCAATAAGTTTCAGTTACAGAGGTAGGGATTTGGGCTCCCTAGGGCTCAGGTTCCGGCTCGTTTTCACCAAAGACGCTCCAGGTGATGCGAGCACTGGCCGTAGCCACCTCCTGGTTGAGCAAGCAGAACACTTGGTCTGCGTTACAGGTTGAGTTATCGAAGACCCTTCGGTTGCATTCCTTCCATATGTCCTAGCAACCATAAATTTCCACTGCGAGATGGTGAGGAGGTAGGCCGCATGCCTTGGCTTGCCACCAAGTCGACCGAGAGGCACTGTGGTCCAGAGGCAGGATGAGCGCTGGCTGGGCAAGCCAATCTGCGATTAGGAACCAAACCTCGCGCACAGGTGCAGTGCAGCAGAAGGTGGGCGGGTGACTCTATCACCTGGTCACAGAGGTTGCAGGCACCATTGTTTGGCAGTCCACGTTTCTGCAGGTTGTCATTTGTTAGGATCCTCTCATTCAGCCATAACCAAATGAAAAATCTGCACTTAGGCTCCACTTTGGCGGACCAGATCTTGAAATTGATTGATGTGTACGCACCAATGAACTGTTACAGGTAAGCAGATTTTACTGGGTACACAGAGTCTGGAGCTCATCGCAAGATAATTGTATCCTCTTCATTTGACAACTGCACATCACGGATAAGTAGCCAAAGGTCAACGAACTGACGTAGCTGAACCTCCAAAGAGATACATTGAAACATAATCGCATTAGGTTCTCAAGAATATTCTATTCAAGCAAATGTTCTAGAATGAAATAACCTTACTTTCTTTCAATCGAAGTCCATGATGAATGAGGCCACTGGATGATAGTGCCCTTTTTAGTGGCATGCGACAAAGACATGTCATACTGCTTGTTGATGCATAACTACAAATGAAATGGGTAAAAGCAGGGATTGTGAAGTTGGTAAAAGAAGCAAGAGCCTAAAACTAAAAGATTATGATAATAGTTCGATAATCAATATTAAGCTATATTTCTTTTAGAGCTGATTGGAAGAAATGAGCTGGACCAATGGGAGTTTGTGAGATATAGAGAGAAAACATTGCAGGTGCACTATATAAAGTATATTGACGAAAATAATGTTGTTACATCATGCTCTCAACTTCCTTCCGCACCACAACATCAGTAAAACAGGCTACTCAATGACGATGTGCATTGGTGTTTGCACTTTGCAGACGCAGCATACATATTTTTCAGACTAAAAATGCAATATATAATGTAACATAATAGAGAGAAATAATAAACAAGTCTTGATTTTAAAAATATACTATAAAGTAACACAACAGGAAGAAGAGGAGATGGAAAAGGAACCAAATAATATGTATCCAACAGAAGCTAACACGTACGACCGTACCACCGTTCATTCAAGTTCCCTCTTTCTGTTGATTCCTCATTGCATTTTGAGCCATCAAGCCTGTCAATTAAATCCAAATATTCCTCTTTATCATTCTTGAAGTCTATCATAATAAGCATGGAGAACCTTCTAACTGAAAGTGATAGCAAATCTTTCTTGTTGCCAAAACATGGCCTATTTGTTGTGCTCTGACTTTGTGTCAAATTATTATCCTTTTTGCTCATCCCATGGACAAATTTCTTGTACTTGACACAACTTACACACCTTAGTATATCGTGATCCTTTGGTATGAGAATATATATGCATAGAAAACAAATCAGATCAATAGGTACTCAAGAGTGAGCAATCCATTTTCACACCCTAGCCCATGTTGCAGTTCCTTTCCTCAAAATGACTGTAACCTACAGGCTATATTTCAGCTAGCTACAGTGTGTGCACTGTGTAGTGTTGCACATCTCCACTAAATCACAATGATTCTGGCTTCTAAGATAGGCTCCTAGCCCAAACCCCTACTGTTAGACTGTATTTACATGTGTATATTGTAACGTTGTATACCACCTCATTATATATATATATGTGATAGGCCACCCCTTGAGGGTTGTGCCGGTTCCCCCCAAAGCCTATTGTCTTACATGGTATCACGCTAGGTTACGTCCGCTTCCGCCTAAAAACCCTAAACCGCCGCCGCCGCCGCCGCCACCGCCGCCGTCGCCGCGCCCGCCGCCGCCGTCGCCCGACTGCTATGACGTCCGCCGCTGCGTCCGGCTCCACCGCCACCGGTTTTCTGCCGGCCTCCCTCGCGGCACTTCTCTCGAGGCCGCTGGATGCCGCCTCCCTTCAGGCGCCGATCGGGACTCGGAGCGTCGGCTCCCTCTTCGCACTCCCGCCGGCTGCTACTTCGCCCGGGCAGGCGCTTGTGGCCCACACCACCGCCGCCCCGTCAACCGCGGCTGTCGCGCCCTCGGCCACTGCGCCGCTGGTGGCGGAGGACGTCGCGCTGGCAGGCTTCGCGGCGTCAACCGCGGCCATCGCGCCCTCTGTCACCGCGCCGGCTGCCCCTCCGACTGTCTCCACGGTGTTCTCACCTCAGCCAGTCTCCTCGATGGGATCGCAGCCGCCGCCGCCGTTTCACTTCGGCCATCTCATCACCATCAAGTTGTCGTCGGACAATTACATCTTCTGGCGCGCGCAGGTTCTTCCGCTTCTTGGGAGTTACTACCTGCTTGGCTATGTCGACGGCTCTCTCCCTTGCCCTCCTGCGCTGGTTGACAACGTGCATGGTCCGGTCTATAATCCGGCTCACCGTGTCTGGACAGGGCAGGATCAGGCGAACCTCTCCTCCATCCAGGGGTCGCTCTCTCCGGCCATTACTGGGCTTGTTGTCTTCGCCAAGACGTCCCACGAGGCATGGACTATTCTTGAGTGCTCGTTTGCGGCACAGTCGCAGGCTCGTGTATCTGGGCTCCGTCGCCAACTTGGGGAGTGTCAGAAGCTTGACTCCACCGCCACTAAGTTCTACAACAAAGTCAAGAGTCTCGCCGACACGCTGGCCTCCATTGGACAGCCCCTCACCGACTCTGAGTTCAACTCGTTTATTCTCAATGGTCTTGATGAGGAGTATGACGCCCTAGTCGAGATCATCAATGAGAGGGGCAACTCCACGCCCATGCCAGCACACGAGGTCTTTTCACGCCTCCTGCTTACTGAGCAACGAGTCGAGACGCGCCGATCCAGGGGCAACGGCGCCCTCTCGGCAAACGCCGCCACCAAGGGTGGTCGCTCCTCTGCTTCATCCAGGGCTCCTTCGGGGCAGTCACCACCATCCGCCTCGGCCCCTCCTCCTACTGCGACGCTACCAGGGGCTGGCGGTCCACGTGTGTGCCAGCTTTGTGGTCGCGATGGGCACTAGGCCTCGAAGTGTCACAAGAGCTTCCAGCGGGGTTTTCTTGGTCTTGGCAATGACGGGAAGGATACACGCAACTTTGCTCGTCAGGTCGCCATGGCTGATCGTCCGCCGCCGCAGAAGCCACAGGGACACACTCAGTCCTACTCCATTGATCCCCACTGGTACATGGACTCTGGGGCGACAGAGCACCTGACCAGTGAGATGGGGAAGCTTCACACTCGTGAACCCTACCATGGCTCCGACAAGATCCACACCGCCAATGGAGCAGGTATGCACATCTCTCATATTGGTCAAGCATCACTTCTCACTAGACATGCCAATAGGAGTCTTCAACTTCGCAATGTTCTTCGAGTTCCATCTGTGACACGTAATCTTCTTTCAGTTCCTAAACTCACTCGTGATAATAATGTGCTTTGTGAATTTCATCCTTTTGATCTTTTTATTAAGGATCGGGGCACGAGGGACATTCTTCTTAGTGGGCGGCTCTGCCAAGGTCTCTATCGTCTGGAGCATCCTGGCGTCGCTCGCATCTTCAGTGGAGTTCGGGTATCTCCGTCACAGTGGCATGCTCGTCTTGGTCACCCGGCCACACCTATTGTCCGGCATGTTTTGCGTCGTCATGAGCTTCCTAGTGTGTCTAGTAATAAAGATGTAGCAGTGTGTGATGCTTGTCAGCAGGGGAAGAGTCATCAACTTCCTTTTTCGGAGTCCAGTCGTGAGGTGAAACATCCTTTAGAACTTGTGTTTTCAGATGTATGGGGTCCTGCTCAGACTTCTGTTAGTGGTCATAATTATTATATCAGTTTTGTTGATGCTTACAGCCGCTTTACCTGGCTTTATCTTATCAAACGTAAATCTGATGTGTTTGACATTTTTGTTCAGTTCCAAAAACATGTTGAACGCCTTCTCAAGCACAAAATTGTTCATGTTCAGTCGGACTGGGGTGGCGAGTATCGCAACCTCAACTCCTTCTTTCAGTCGCTTGGGATCACTCACCGTTTAGCATATCCACATACACATCAGCAGAATGGTTCAGTAGAACGTAACCATCGTCACATTGTTGAAGCTGGTCTGACTCTTTTGGCCCATGCATCTGTTCCGTTTCGTTTTTGGAGTGATGCTTTCACCACTGCATGTTTTCTCATCAATCGTACTCCCACTCGTGTTTTGAATATGAAGACTCCCATTGAAGTTCTCCTTAATGAACAACCGGACTACACCTTTCTCAAGGTGTTTGGGTGTGCTTGCTGGCCCCATCTCCGTCCATATAACAAGCGTAAGCTCGAGTTTCGTTCCAAGAAGTGTGTTTTTCTTGGTTATAGCTCTCTTCATAAAGGATACAAATGTCTTCATGTTCCCACTAATCGTGTCTACATCTCTCGGGATGTTGTGTTTGATGAGCATGTTTTTCCCTTTGCCAAACTCCCTGTGTCCACTACCGAGCCACCTGTCATGCATTCATCCTCTGTTGCTTCTGACCAATTTGATGATGTTGCATATTCTCCTCTATTGTTGCCTAACCATGGTGCAGGCGCTGGTCGTGGGGCTCGTTTGGAGATTCTGGAAGCGCCATCTTCCCCTTCGTCGCCATCGCCTTCATCCTCGGCACCTTCTGTTGTGCATGAGGAGCACATGGCGCCCCTGCATGGCCTCGGTTTCCGTGCTCATGCACGGCCGATCGACGTCCTGGCCCGGTCGCCTCTGGCTTCTGGGCTGCCTTCGCCATCGTCGCGCCCTGCAACCCCGCCGACTGGGCCGGCCTCCTCGGTCCCCGTCTCGCCCAGGGCGTCGGGGCAGTCATCACCAGGCCTGGCCTCGCCCGCCCCTGCCTCGCCCAGGGTGTCTGGGCCCTTCTCACCAGGGCCGGCCTCGCCTGCTCTCGCCTCGCCAAGGCCGTCTGGGCCGGTGTCACCGGAGCTGGCCTCGCCCACCCTCGGTTCGCCCATGGCCTCTGAGCCCCTGTCGTCGGGCCAGTCTTCGCCATGCAGCCCGGAGTCGTCTGTCCCGAGCTCGCCTGAGGTGATTCCTGCATCTCCGGCGACCGTCACGTCTCCGTCACCTTCGCCTCCGCCGGCTCCTGCTGCTGCTCTACGTCCACATATGCGCAGTCGGAGTGGCATTTTTCAGCCTAAGCAACGTCACGATGGCACAGTTGCTTGGTTAGCGGCGTGCATGTCTGCTGCTCTCGCAGATCCATCCTCTGAGCCACGCACGTATCAAGCTGCTATGCGCATTCCTCATTGGAGAGAGGCCATGGAGCAGGAGTATCAAGCGCTTCTTCGCAATCAGACATGGACTCTTGTTCCTCCACAATCACGGGTAAATGTCATTGATTCCAAATGGGTTTTCAAAGTGAAGAGGCATTCTGATGGGTCCATTGAGCGCTATAAGGCTCGTCTGGTTGCTCGTGGTTTTCGACAGCGTTTTGGACTTGACTATGAAGACACCTTCAGTCCAGTGGTCAAGCCTACTACCATCAGACTTCTTCTCTCTCTGGCTGTTACTCGAGGTTGGTTTCTTCGTCAGCTTGATGTTCAAAATGCTTTTCTTCATGGTGTCTTGGCGGAGGAGGTTTACATGCGCCAGCCTCCGGGTTTCTCTGGTCCGGATCGCCCTGATCATCTCTGTCGTCTGTCCAAGGCAATTTATGGTCTGAAGCAGGCTCCTCGTGCTTGGCATGCTCGTCTTGCAATGGCTCTTCGTGCTCATGGTTTTGCATCATCAACTGCTGACTCCTCATTGTTTCTTCTTCAAAGGCCTGAGGTTACTATGTACTTGTTGGTCTATGTAGATGATATCATTTTGGTCAGCTCCTCTCAGTCGGCTGCTACTGCGCTTGTTCGCTCACTTGGTGCTGATTTTGCGGTCAAGGACCTTGGGAAGCTTCATTACTTTCTTGGTGTGGAGGTTACTTCTCGTGCTGCTGGCCTTGTTATGACGCAGAAGAAGTACTCTCTGGATTTGTTGCAGCGAGCTGGGATGCTTAAGTGCAAACCGACGACTACACCCATGTCTACCACTGATAAGCTCTATGCTGTTGATGGTGAGCTTCTTTCTTCTTCTGATGCGACCGAGTACCGGAGTATTGTTGGTGGGCTCCAGTACTTGACGATCACGCGACCAGACATTTCCTATGCTGTTAACCGAGTCTGCCAGTATCTGCAGTCACCCCGTGACACTCATTGGTCTGCTGTTAAGCGGATTTTGCGCTATATTCGTTTCACGGTGGCTCATGGTTTGCATATTCGGCCGTCTGACTCTGGTTGTCTTTCAGCATATTCTGATGCAGACTGGGCTGGCAATCCGGATGACAGGCGATCCACGGGGGGTTATGCTGTCTTCTATGGCTCTAACCTGATTGCCTGGAGTGCTCGGAAACAGGCTACTGTCTCGCGTAGCAGTACTGAGGCTGAGTATAAGGCTGTGGCCAATGCCACATCAGAGATTATCTGGGTACAGTCCTTGCTTCAGGAGTTAAGTATACCCCAATCACAGCCTCCTGTTCTTTGGTGTGATAACATCGGTGCTACATACCTTTCTGCAAATCCGGTATTCCATGCCCGAACGAAACACATTGAAGTTGACTATCACTTTGTGCGTGAACGTGTCTCTCAGAAGCAACTACAGATCAAGTTTATTTCTTCCAAGGATCAACTTGCTGACATCTTCACCAAGCCATTGCCTTTGCCACAGTTTGAGACTTGCAGGCGCAATCTTACCCTTCTAGATTCATTAGAAAGTGGCTAAGATTGAGGGAGGGTGTTAGACTGTATTTACATGTGTATATTGTAACGTTGTATACCACCTCATTATATATATATATGTGATAGGCCACCCCTAGAGGGTTGTGCCGGTTCCCCCCAAAGCCTATTGTCTTACACCTACAAATTAAATAAATTTTCACCTTAATCCCAAAATCCTGAGCTCAATCATTCCTAGCATACCAACTGGGTTTGGCCGCTTTTCGTCAACTAAGACAGACTACCAGGCCGGAGAGCATACTGTGTTGCTCTAGTGTGAGGTCAGAAATAGGTTAGGAGGCAGGTATTGCATTATTGCGTAAAGTACACTTCATATCATCAGAATGCAACACTCATGATTATCAAATCGAATGTCCAACTGGCCCCTCATGCCTAGCCAAAATAGTAGGTCTCGGAAAATAGTGCAGTTCCAAACATCATATAGTACATCTTGCACTTCATAAGGGCATCTCCAGCCGCGCCCCCAACAGCCCCCCCCCCCCCAAGCCACTTTTTCGGCGCCGGAGCCGAAAAAACGGCCCAGTCGCGCCCCCAGGACGCCGAAAATCGCCGGTTCGGACCTTTTTTCCGCCCGGCGGTCACAGGCCGAACCCGGCGCGCTGGGGAGCCGTTGGGGGCTCCGGCGCTAGGGAAAAGCACGCCTGACCCACACCGACAGGGGAAAAGTCAAGATTTTCTTCCCCTGACTCGCCTCGCACCCCCTGCGCCCTCGGCCACCACTAGCTATATCCCGGCGACGGCCGCCGGCCTACTCCTCTAGATAGCATTCCCCGCCGGAAAATAGCAGCGCTTCGCCGCGGCAGCCCCTCCCGGAGCAGCTGGGCGTTTCCGGCCGCCGTTTCCGGCCGCAGAGGCACGGTTTAACGTCGGGTACACGCCCACCGAGCGCAAGGTGTTCGACGTTTTGACTGTCTCGGCGATGGACTCGGATGAGGAGGAAGAGCTCGTCGCGCTGCTGGAGGAGGAAGCCGCGGCCGACGTCCAGGAAGAAGAGCATCTGATGGTGCTCGCCGCCCTCGCCCAGCTGCTGGCGAGCAATGAAAAGCCGCGTCGAGGTGGCTCGGCGCCGGGGCGGGTGAAAGCAAAGAACCGGCGTCGTCTGCAAGGCTACTGCATGCTCTACTCCGACTACTTCGCCGATGCTCCACTTCATGGCGAGAGAACATTTCAGCGCCGTTATCGGATGAGCCGAAAGCTCTTCCTCGGGATTGTGAATTCCATCCGGGAGTTCGACAACTACTTCAAGTGCAAGATGGATTGCACTGGCGCTCTTGGATTCACCTCCATCCAGAAGTGCACGACAGCGATGAGGATGCTTGCATATGGAGCTCCCAGTGATTCACTCGACAACTATGGGCGCATGGCCGAGTCCACCAGCATAGAGTGTTTCTACAAGTTCTGTCTGGCAGTGGTGGCAGTGTTTGGGCCACAATACTTGAAAACACCCAATGCGGAAGACACTGCTCGGATCCTAGCTCAGAATGTAGCAAGAGGATTTCCTGGGATGCTTGGAAGCATCGACTGCATGCATTGGCAATGGAAGAACTGCCCATTTGGTTGGCAGGGGATGTACAAAGGCGCCAAAGGCGGTTGCAGTGTGGTGCTTGAGGCGGTAGCCACACATGACCTCTGGATTTGGCACTCCTTCTTTGGTATGCCAGGAACTCACAATAACATCAACGTGCTGCAGTGCTCTCCTGTTTTTGCCAAGCTCGTTGAGGGCCATTCTCCTCCGGTGAACTTCGAGATCAATGGGCACCAATACAACAAGGGGTACTATCTAGCTGACGGCATCTATCCGAGATGGTCGACATTTGTGAAGACGATCTCAAACCCTGTGGCAGGAGGCAAGAACGCCTGGTTTGCGAAGCTTCAGGAG
This sequence comes from Triticum dicoccoides, assembly GCF_002162155.2. Taxonomy (NCBI): domain Eukaryota; kingdom Viridiplantae; phylum Streptophyta; class Magnoliopsida; order Poales; family Poaceae; genus Triticum; species Triticum dicoccoides. The sequence goes on along the minus strand of NC_041386.1, from coordinate 681,361,818 downwards.
GCTTGCAGGAAGGATGTCGAGCGGGCATTTGGTGTGCTTCAATCTCGATTCACTGTTGTTCGGTACCCCGCTCAGACCTGGTCGAAAGATCAAATGTGGGAGATCATGACTTGCTGCGTCATCTTGCACAACATGATCATCGGGAGCGAGCAAGAAGACCCAGTGTTTGACACTGAACCATACTACAGGCAGGGTCCTCTAGCCGAAGTTGATCACCAGCTACCGGCAATTTGGACTGCCTATCTCAGTATGCGTCAGGAGATCCGAGACCCACAGGTGCATCATCAACTGCAGAAAGATCTGATTGAGCACCTATGGAGGCTCAAGGGGGACGCCGCGTGATGAAATACGAGTTTTTATTTGTTGAACTATATAATTTGTATTGAATTATTTGTTGTTGTAGTATTTTGTTGAAGTATTTGATTTTTCTGTGATGAAATATGTGATAAGGAATAATTGTGTTGATAATTGAATGCCGAGACACGGCGAAACCACTCCGAATATGGGCCTATTCTCGCCCATATGGGCCGTTTATTCGCCGAAATTGGGCTGCAAAGTGGGCCAACTTCGGCGCCTGGGGGCGACGACTGGGCGCAAAATCGCCCCCAGCGCCGAGTGTATCGCCGGCTCGCCCCGAGGGGGCGATTTGTATGCGTCCTGGGGGAGCCAACGGCTGAAGATGCCCTAAGCAACAGACCCTCTCTCAAAAGCACAACCAGTTAAGGCTACTCCAGTGAGGACAGTGTCCGGACCATAACATGGAACAACAAAATAACTAACACACTAAATAGTACCGGCTAATCTTCTGGTTATGCACTCATATAATGGTTAAATCCAAACCAGTGAAATGCAGAAAAGTAAATCACCATTATATAAACTAATGCAGATGAACACCCATAAGAGGAGATGAGTCTTCGAAGCATAAGAAGGAGCAATCAAAATTCAATCATCCTTAGCTCTATTTAGGAATCATCCACAATGCCCTATTCTAACAATTGAGTGTGTAATACATCCTCACACAATTACAAAAAAGTATATTAGAACACAATGTAATGAATTCAATAAAAATAGATGTAGCTAGTGAAAGCTTAGTTTCATAAATGTCAAACAACGATTCCCCATGATTCCATTTTTTCTGTGTATGTGCGTCAGTTGTCAAACATGATACATATAAACAGGAGGGGTGGCAGAACATATACTTGAACCTATTACTTTTACGGCCCTTGGATCAGTTTTCATCAGGTTGACTATGGACAGCAAAGACAACACAAAAGTTGTGTATAAGTGGTGAAAATAACCTGGTATGGCTTATGGTTCCACGGCCTATCTTGTGCGCCCGTGCTGACCTTGAGAACACCTAGGAGGTCATGGTCCGCATGAAGTTCTTGGGGCCTAAAGCTTATTCTTGGCTCCTCCCCAAGTTAATCCACCTTCTGGGCTACCTAATCAAATCAATAAAATTTAGTTCCACTGTGAGTATCCAAGATGCTCTGAAACAACTGAATATTCTCCTAAAAAATGAAAAGCACTCTGAGTAGATGCAGCTTTGGTAAATTCCGATGAATCGCAATAATTTCACGGACCGAAAAAAATAATTGGCCAAGAGAGATGCAAGCTCTGATAATTTTTGCTGATTCAGTCCAGAGGAACGCACCAGCGGAAGCACTTGTTGAGCTCCCCAATGTGAGGAGCAGCTTGGCGACATCCATTATGCTGTCTCTCCTTTGGAACTCTATGAGATTGAGCGCCCAATTCACCTCTCGGTTTAGTTAGACAATCTAGTTGGAAGAGACCGCGATGGCGTGGTAGCGGGGGAAGAGAGCAAAAGGATGCAAGGGTGGAGAGCAGATGGAGACGGGGGCAGCCGTAACGGCGGTGCTCGGGGAGGAGCAAAGGCAACCCCGGTGACAGAGTGCGAACAGGAGCGAGGGCGGCCATGGCATCGGTAGGCGCAGAGAATCGGAGAAGTGTGGTGGCAACGGCGAAGCAGGAGGTATAGCCGGGGAGGAGAAGTGTGATGGCTGAGCGGCGGCGGACGGGCGGCGGTTGGCAGACAGAAACCCTAGCGCGGGTGCTTGGAAAGAGGAGAGAATGAGAGGTACAGGACTATGGCTCTGTTTGTTTGGGTCGCGGCTGAACGAGAAGCAGCTGTTGCTGGTAGAAGCGCTAGGCGCCGGCCGCGCCGGCCGGTCGCGCCGGCCGGTCGCGCCCTAGCCGTTCGATTGAGCCCTGCACAGCTATCGATGGCCGTCGTTCCCCATCATCTTTTTCACATCGCGATTTAAAAATGAGAACAAAAAAGCAAGGAGACATGGCGGCGCCCCCGCACCCCCTCATCGGCAGCGCACGTCCACCGCCAACGCTCGCCCCTCGCCGGTGTTGCCCATCCCCTCTCCCCTCTCCCTCGAC
>NC_041386.1:681333313-681358919 GCF_002162155.2 Triticum dicoccoides | reverse complement strand
CAAAAAAAATATGCTGCTTCCAGCAACATAGAGAACGCTGGTAGCAAAAATTGAAAAAAGGGATGTTGTTCGAGCAAAAATAAAAAAATACCGGTGGTAGCAAAAAATGAAGCTCGTTCCAGCAAACCAAAAGGCCGGTGGTAGCAAACTTGCAAAATTTTGGTGTTGTTCCAACAAAATCAAAAAACCGATGGTAGCAAAAAATGTTGATGGTTACAGCAAAAAAATATTATGGTTGTAGCAAAAGTGAAAATTGGACTTGGTTCCAACAAAACCAAAACATTGATTGTAGCAAAAAAAAAAGTTGATGGTTCCGACAAAAACATATTATAGTGGTAGCAAAAAAATGAAAAATGGACAATGGTTGCATCAAATCAAAGCATCTGTAGTAGCATAATTAGGCATTGGTCCAAGCATTTGGTCACCGCGGTTGTAGCACTAGTTCAGTCGCGGTCACCCACCCTGTTGTCGGCCCGTGGTCGTGGTCACCCACCCGTCGCAGCTCCTCCATCCATGGTTGCAGCTCCCGGCGAGGCGGGTTGCAGCACCCGGCGAGGCTGGTTGTACCTGTTCCCGTCCACCAGTTGCAGCTCCCCGGCGTGCTTCTCTCCTCCGTCCACCGCCAACCCGTGGCCTATCACACGGGGGCATCGGGTAGCGGGAAGGGGAGGGCCAATGACCTCTACGAGATAAAAGGAGAAATCATGTTCGGAGAGAGGTGAAGAGAGGACCAGGGGATGGGGATGCCTCTCCGGTGGTGGGCTCGCCAGAGAAATAGCAGCACTGGCCGGAGTCAGGCGCATGGAGAGAGGCGAGAAGGGGATGAATATGCGCGATATGCAGAGGCACATGGAGGAGAGGCGAGCAGGGATGAAAGGATAAGGTGCGAGTGGCTGAGACATAAGAACGGATGTGTGCGGGCCCTTGTGGACGCGTGTCACTTACGTGGCCGCTCGCCGAACCCAAACACTTTCCAGTTCAAAAAGCCTGTTTGGTAACTTTTTTAGGACGGCTGGTGAGGCTGTAGCTGGTGGTGAAAGTCTGTAATGCCTTTGGATGCTGAAGCCTGTTTGGTAACCTAAACACTGATTTGACATGATTTATCTGATTATGCTGTATATTATTTCAAATAATATGTTTAGCTTATAATTTAGCCCAAAATATTCTTTTTATTGCAAATTAATTATAGATAATAAATTTGATAGATTTAGGTATTTTAAATATTTCTTCCATGACCAATGGTATAGACAATGTGTTTCAATGAATTTGACATATGACAATACTTTTGAACACATCATAACAATATAATACCGACTATATATTATGTCAAACTGTCTTTTCGATTGCAAAATACATGGTTATGATAAAATACAATCCTACTCTCTCGCCACAAACACATAATTCAACAATTAAACAAGCAAATACATAGCTTGAATAGTTTAGCAATTAAGCCAGAAAATACATAGTTAAACAATATGTATAAAATTGTCTCTTGAGCCAATTGACTCTCACTTCATTTGACTTCATTGCATAAAAGAAACAGCGGTTTGAGGGTTTCACTTGCTTTCGCATGCTTAGGCTTCAGTGGTACAGTGTGCATGAGTACATTGTATTGAAGAACATCGAGAGAGAAGAAACCATCTAGCTACTAACCATGGACATGTAGGTCTGTGGTAAACTACTCACGCATCATCAGGGGGGGCAAGGTTGATATAGAGCCCCTTTGTGATTGATTCCCCCTCCGGCGGAGTGCCAGAAAGGGTCCCCAGATGGGATCTCTCGAGAACAGAGGCTTGCGGCAGCGGAAAAAGTATTTTGTGGACTCCCCAGTAGATTTTCTGATTTTTGGGAATTTATAAAGGCTGATTTAGGTCAAATGGAGGCTTGTGGGCCCCACTATGTACCAGGGCGCGACCTAGGCCCCTGGCGCGCCCTGGTGCCTAGTGGGCCACTGCTTCATCTTGTCATCCCCTCCCGAAGCTTTCAGGGTCTCTTATCGCTAGAAAAAGATCTCCAAAAAGTTTCATGGCATTTAGACTTCGTTTGGTATTGATATTCTGCAAAGTAAAAAAACAAGCAAAACAACAACTGGCACTGGACACTAAGTTAGTAGGTTAGTCCCAAAAATGATATAAAGTTGCTTGTAAATGTATATAAAACATTCAAGATTGATACTATAATAGCATGGAACAATAAAAAATTATAGATATATTGGAGACGTATCTGCGTCCCGAGGCCACCCTCGCCATCGCCCGGGGCTCGAATACCTTCACGACAGCTGCAGTGCCCCATCATCCATTGCAACATCAAGCCCGACAACATCCAGCTAGACGACCATGGCGTTCTGAGGATCACCGACTTCGGGATCTCCAAGTTGCTAGGGAGCCAGCAGGTGCACACCATAGTGACCCATATTAGGGGCACCAGAGGATGCATCACTCTCGAGTGGCTCCGTAGCGAAGCACGCGTCGATACCAAGGCGGATGTGTACAGCTTCGGCGTCGTTCTGCTCGAGATGATCTGTTGCCGGAGGTGCCAGGAACGCGTGGTGCACGACAACCTGCTGTCGGGCACGATAGATGACAACGAGATGGTCACGTTGTTTGGTTGGGCGGCACAACTATTGGTCGCGCGAAGGACGGAGCTGATGCTAGATGACGATGCAGTCGTTGAGACCGTGAAGGACATGGAGAGGGCGGAGCAGTTCGCGCGCGTGGCGCTCTAGTGCATCGAGCCGAACCCGCAGCAGTGGCCGACCATGCACAAGTGGTGCAGTTCGGGAGACCAGGAACGGGGCTCAGGTCCAGGCACTGCCTGACCCTCCAAGCTGTTACGTAGAATCCTCGCCTTTAATTCCTCAGCTCAAGATTGAGTGAGACACTGATTTATATATCTTGAAAGTTCAAGAAAAGATAACGATCTAAAGTATATTTCATCCATGCGCATGTACATGCCTCCTGGGTGTCACATCTTTTTTCACAGACGATCGCATTATTTTCTCTGAAGCCTCTAAGAAAGGAGCAGAAAGGATTCAGACTATGATCGACGATTGTAACCGAACTTCAGGGCAATTAGTCAATAAGTAAAAGGACAAATGTAACGACCGAACGTTCTGGAATTGACAAAAGGTCCGAACGATCCTGTAGCCGTCCGATCTGCATCTGTCGTCGCGAGTGAATATCGTCGTTGCATCTCAGCGTCTCTCGCGCGAGGGAGTTATCCCGCGCCCCTTTCTCCCTCTGGCAAGTGGCCCCGCCCGCCGCGGCTTCCTCCAATCTCCACTTCCCTCGCCCACGATCCCCTCTCTTCTTCTCCCGAACTGCAACGGCTCTCGCTCCACTCCGCCCCACTCCTCCCACTCCGCCATTACTTCTCCTCTTCCTCTTCCTCCGAGCGAGTCCACTCCAAATCGCTCGAGTTTCTGCAGATATCGCGCGGACGGGCGCTGGTTGCTTCCGAGGCGGTCGGCGGCGACTTGTTCCGGTGAGATTTCCTCCCCCTCCTGTGTTTCCGTCGTTGGGTAAAGCCTGGGGTTCCGCGGATGAGAGCGCCATAGTTGATTTTGATGTTGCAGCGACCTGCTTCGTCGAGTTTTGATTGAGTTGTCAGTGCATATGTGAGTTCATCCGTTTCCATTCTAGGTCGTATGGGGGGAGGGGGGATAAGTTGTGGATTAGGCATAGATGGCGATGAAATAGGTGGTTGAAGACCGATTTTGACGGTGGGTGGTTTGTATGAGTCCGATCCGCGCGTGGTTCCTTCCATTTTTAACGAATCTTTGGAATGTGGATGTGAACTCTGTATCCAACCCCCTCCCTGATGTGTTTTCGGATGCAGATCTGTGATGTTGTATTGTGCGAGGTGCGGCTTGTTTAGATTCACATTGCAACTATAAATTGTGGTCGGTGCACATCTACCAGGACTCGTTCACTAAAGTTACCACTGGAATTGTTAAGTGTTACCATGAAATTCATGCTAGCACATGCTTCAGATACAACTTATTGCGTAATGTTTTTTCCAAGTCCTTTTTTCTTGTCATTACCACTGATTTTTGTTAGCGGTTACCCTGCAACCCCTCTGTGGTCCACTTGTTTTATATCTAGCATTCTGTTTTGATTTTTGCCATGTCTTATTACTTCAAACTAGCACTTGAATTGTTAAGTTGTTTCCATTTTAATTACTCTATCTGCATTTTCAAATCACCCATATGTCTCAGTATCTATTTTCAATGACATTCTAAGAAAGCCCGGTATCTATTTTCAATGACATTTTAAGAAAGTTATCATAGCTGTTAAGTTCTGGCTATCAGTATCATTCATACAAGTTACCAGACTTTTTGTTTTGTTATCTCATTGGTTGATGTGTCTTCCAATTCACCTTTTGTAACTCCTTACTTGTCAGTCCTTTAATATTGTTTTGTTTCTCAGGGGCACGATGCCAAGGAAGCGCAAATGTTGTGGTGATGGCCATGAGGGTGTTCCTTCAAAAATTCCGAAGCGCCCTCCACCTCGGAACAGGGCTTCGCCTAACTCACTTCTAGCTGCGTGTAAAGATCTGTCTGATGGTAGGAAAAATGCTATCGATGAAATGGACTTTAAAAGCCTTCGAGAGATCAAGTGCGACCACCTCTTCAGTTTTCTTAGTGAATGGCTTGTTGGGTTATATGAGCCAGACTCTCGTGAAGTGGTTGTTCCGAGGCGTGGGAGGATCCCTGTTAACGAAGAGTCGGTTCATCGTGTGATGGGTGTGCCCCGTGGTGGGAATGATGTCCCTTACAGTATGCCCACAAAAGCTGATATTGAGTTAGGGATTGAGATGTTTGGTGAGCTTGGTCACACACCAAAGATGACTGGTGTCCTTGATCTCATAACAAGTTCTGTCAATTATGATGAGAAGTTCAAGCGGATGTCGCTTATGCTTGCTGGCAATACTGTCATTACTCCTACTACATCCAACAAGATCAGCCCTAGATGGTATGGTGTGCTGGTAAGTACTGGTAACTTATGCTACGTGGTTGATAACTTGCATCATGTTTACATGGTAATTGTATTATTGCTTTATATCATGTACATTTTTTGTTCATTTACTTCCTTGTTTTTTCAGCAAAACATTAATAGAGTCAAGGACTTGAACTGGTCCAAGTTCATTGCTGATGAGCTCCATAAGGCACTTTTGAAGGGGAGGCCTACAAAGGGGTGTCTTCTTTTCTACAATGTAAGTGATGGTGCTTTTTTTCTTTCTTTTCCTGCTGTCTGGTTGTGTATTTCTGACAGCAATGACTCTTTTTACCAGCTTCTATACATTGATGCTATCGGTCTTACTGGCCTTGGTATCTCATTGCCTGATGGTGCGTTTGCTATCAATGTTTGGACAAAAGAGAAGATATCCGAATTGCTTAGTATGGATGTCCAAGCGGACGGAATTTCTTATGGCAAACTACCGGTAACTTTTTTTTTCTTTTCCTTCTAATCAATTTATGTATTTACTGCAAATTCATTTGTTCTTTATACTTTTCTCTACTCGTTTTCATTCTCAACAAATCACCAGTTGAAACCCCAGTTTGGCGTTGATTTCTGCTTGTTTGGCGGTTTACAAGGTCTTGGGAAGTTCATGCGTGTGCATGTCCCACCAAACTGCAGTGAAGAGGTATGCTTTTTTTGTTTATATGTATTCTGGTATTTTGTAGCCTTTTTCTTTGCTGTTGATACATTTTTTGATGGTAACTAATGACTATGCAACCTTATAAGTGTTTTTGTATTACACATCTGAAATATTTTCTTCATTGCTATTTTTATTTTGTTTTTTATGATGGTAACTTTTGTTGCATACACATGGTAATTTGTGTGTGTTTTGCCTGATAAATCATGTTTTACCAATCTAATTTTTATTTTTTTAACTGCTGATAACTTGTGTTGTACTTGTTTGATACTTTCTGTTGCACTCACATGATAACTTGAGTATGGAAATCCTGTCTATTCTTTTAGTTCTCTTATGATCTCTTGTTTTGTCTGTTTTTGTGTATTATTGTTTGCATCTAAAAATAATGTCTGGTAACTAAAAGTGTCCCTTTTTGTCTCTTTTGATTGTTATTAATGAGTAGAAACTTGCAAAGGCTTCTGAGCTCGTGGGTCGGTTTTCATCTGGCTTGGTTGGCCTGCTTGGCGATCTTGTGCAAGGGTTCGTCTCACTTGATGATGATGGCTGTTCACATGTGTCTCGTCGACTAGACACTGATCTTAGGGCGATTTCTTCTGCTACCCGGAATATGGCAAAGCCCTCTCCTGCACGCTGTACCTATCAATCGGAGAGCCCTGGCAAGAAAAATATGGATGAGTCTGATACTGACCGTGATACGGATGAAAATGACGGGGACGGATCTGATGATGATGATGATGACTTTAAGGTTTTGTATCATGGTTCTTCTTCCCGCAGCGGGGCAACGGATGTGGATATAACTCACTCAGGTGATGCAAACGCTGAAGTGTGTGATAGTGTAACAGAAAATGTTGAAGGCATACCTGATAGTGTAGCAGGAAATGTGGACCCAACTCAATCAAGTGATGCAAACGCTGAAGCGCGTGACAGTGTAGCAGGAAATGTCGAAGGCTTATCTGACCGTGCGGGTGATGAACCTGTTATTGAGTCCCAGATCTTGCTCACTGGTACTTCTAACACATTGTCAAGTAGCTCAGGGGATGGCATGCTCAGCCAGCGAGAAATGGCAGACACGCAGTTTGATTTGGCCATTGAATCTTCTGTTAAAAGATGCGGTGCTCAACTTGCCAAAAATTTTGCTTACATGCGGAGGCGCAAGAAGTTGAAGCTACCATCTCCACCCTGTTCTGCTCCACCACCTGAGCCTGTCCAGCTGTCAGAAAGGGACATTCATTTATCTGTCATGAAAGTTGTTGTAGAAGAGGTTGGATCCATGTGGCTGACAAGGGCACCGGTGAGGTCATTCGACCCTCAACTGGTACTAAACAGGTTCCACGCAGGTGAAATATCCTTTTGTATTTTTTCTACTTCTTGTATTTCTTTAGTTTCTAACACTGCATGGTAGCTTCAACTGATTTTATGTGATAACTTCAGTAGTACCCCTCTAATAACTTGCAACTTTTTTGTCTTATACACATCTTCGCTTTGTTTGGTTCTAAACTACTGGTGCAACCTCTTTGTTCACTGAGGAAGTCCTGGATTAGGGGGTGTCCGGATGACCGGACTATGACCTTTGGTCGGACTCCCGGACTATGAAGATACAAGATTGAAGACTTCGTCCCGTGTCCGGATGGGACTTTCCTTGGCGTGGAAGGCAAGCTTGGCGATACGGATATGTAGATATCCTCCCATTGTAACCGACTCTGTGTAACCCTAGCCCTCTGCGGTGTCTATATAAACCAGAGGGTTTTAGTCCGTAGGACGAACAACAATCATACCATAGGCTAGCTTCTAGGGTTTAGCCTCTCTGATCTCGTGGTAGATCTACTCTTGTACTACCCATATCATCAATATTAATCAAGCAAGAGTAGGGTTTTACCTCTATCGAGAGGGCCCGAACCTGGGTAAAAACATCGTGTCCCCTGTCTCCTGTTACCATCCGCCTAGACGCACAGTTCGGGACCCCCTACCCGAGATCCGCCGGTTTTGACACCGACATTGGTGCTTTCATTGAGAGTTCCGCTGTGTCGTCGCCATCAGGAAGGATGCCGCATCCTGTCTTTAAAGACGGCGCTGTTGCTAAAGGAGCTTTGGCTATCGGCCATACTCTCCGGCTAGGAGGTTTTCTTATGACCGCCTGTTCAGCCGCCGCGCCGACGATGACTTCTCGGGTCATCGAAAACAATCTCCACCTCGACTCGAAACTCGCTGAGCAGTTAGATCCGATGGAGCTTTCTTTCTTAAACGAGCTCTTGGATCGCATCGCCGCCCTGGGAGTCGCTACAGACTACGATCGGATTGGGCTTAAACCCGATCCAAGAGAGATTGACTCTCCCCAGGTCACCCACCACGTCCCAGTGGTGGAAGAACAATGCGGCGAATTTTCACCCATCTTAAGGACCAGATATGTCCGGATTCCCGATCCCTCCAAGCCGGATACCCGCAGAGGGGAGGACGTCACTCAAGCCCTGAACCTAAAGTCAGGCAGCGGGCCAGATTCATTGGATAACATCCAAGAACCTAAGCTTCCGAATTCGGAAACTCCTTGGCCCCTGAGCCTCAGATCGGGCGAGGTTCCGGATTTAAATCCACCCACCCACCCAAACATAAGGGATCTATCCCAAATTCGGCAAGAGCCCACGGAAACAGTACACCATTACTGGGCCAGATTCCTCCTGGTTATGAACAGGATAGAGGACTGCTGCGAGGAGGATGCAATTTCATTCTTCTGCAATAATTGCATGGACATCGGAATCCTCAACGCCATAAGTCGCCGTGAAATTACACGCTTCGCTGACTTAGCATCCATAGTATGAAAATACTGTGCGATGGAAAGTGTCCGGAAAACCGAAATAAAATTCTGGGACAATCCGGCCCTGAATACAACCCCAGTTCAAAACAAAAGGGCGCATTATCGCCAGGCACCTGGGCCAAACACCAAAAAGCAAAAACCCTCTATAGGGTATGGAACCGTACTGGAGGGATGGCTCAATGGACCCTGCAAAATTCATAGTATAGAGGGCGCCACACCAACTCATAGCCTTAGAGCATGCTGGATACTCCGGCAGGTGTCCAGAAGTGGCGAGGAGCTTCTAACTCCAGAATCCGCAGAGCACCAGCCCAGGAATACCGGTATTGTATCAACAGTCTTCGAGACTTTCACATCAAACAATATGCGAAAACGAACACTCCGCAGCCTTACCGAAGTCTACCAGGTAGCAACGATAAACCCATGGAGTGACACAGCTATTACCTTTAATGCCAATGATGAACCTAAATTCCAAACAGCCCGAGGACCAGCCGCATTGGTCCTCAGTCCAATAGAGGACGGCTTTCGACTTACCAAGGTACTCATGGACGGTGGCAGCGGATTGAACCTCATTTATGAGGAAACCCTTCAAAAAATGGAAATAGACTGGAGCCGCATTGAGCAAAGCAACACAACCTTTAGAGGAATAATCCCCAGTCGGGAAGCACGCTGCACAGGAAAAATCACACTGGATGTGGTGTTCGGCACGCCGGATAATTACAGGTCCGAGGAGGTCAAGTATCAAGTGGCCCCGTTCAGCAGCGGATACCACGCCCTGTTAGGGCGAGAGGCATTCACAATTTTTCAAGCTATACCCCATTACGGGTACATGAAGCTCAAAATGCCCGTACCCAACGGAATCATCACTCTTACTAGTGACCCGGACATAGCACTCCGCGCCGAGAACAAGACAGCCGCACTGGCCCTTGAGGCACTATCCGAAGCCCTAGCGGCCTAAGAACTGACTGCGCTGCGCTCCACGGTGAACAGGGATGGTGTAATACTCGATAAAAGATCCAAGTCCACCTCCTTTAAACCGACGGACGAAATAGTCAAATTCCAAGTCCATCCAACGGACCCTACAAAAATGGCCTCCATCGGGGCACAATCAAACCCTGATGTAGACGCCGCACTACGAGAATTCCTACGCGAAAATTGGGACATTTTTGCCTGGCACCCTTCAGACATGCCAGGAATCCCACGCAGGCTGGCCGAGTACAGCCTAAACATCCTAAAAGGATTCAAGCCTGTCAAGCAGGCTCTTCGGTGTTTCTCTGAGCCTAAGAGAGAAGCCATGGGAGAGGAGTTAGCCAAACTACTGGAGGCCGGATTCATCAGAGATATAAAACATCCAGATTGGCTAGCAAACCTGGTGATATTACCAAAGAAGGACAAATCCTGGCACCTATGCGTCGATTTCAAGGACCTCAACAAGGCTGGCCCAAAGGATCCCTTCTCCCTCCCCCGCATCGATCAAGTTATCGACGCCACCGCAGGACACGATTCATTGTGTTTCCTCGACGCATACTCCGGCTACCATCAAATTAAGATGGCAGAGCCAGTCCAAGCCGCAACGGCATTCATCACCCCATACTGCCCATTCTGCTTCAACACAATGTCCTTCGGCTCAAAAACACCGACGCAACATATCAGCGCATGATTCAGACATGTCTGGCAAACCAGATCGGCAAAATAGTGGAGGCATACGTAGATGATGTGGTCGTCAAAACCAAGCATGTCGAAACTCTAGTAGACGACTTGAGGCTCACATTCGATAACCTCTGAACATATGACATCAAGCTTAACCCGAAAAAATGCATTTTCGGCGTACCAGCCGGAAAGCTCTTGGGCTTCATTGTATCCGGTAGAGGAATTGAAGCAAACCCAGCCAAGATCCAAGCTTTGTCACAATTGGATATTCCAAAGGACCTCAAATAAATTCAAAAATTGACTGGATGCATGGTGGCTCTAAGCCGCTTTGTCTCCCGCTTGGGAGAAAAGGCATTACCCCTTTATCGCCTCCTCCGGCGCACCAAACACTTTGAGTGGACGGATGCTGCCACGGCCGGACTCGAAGAAATAAAAGCCATATTGGCAACAAACCCGGTCCTGGCCGCGCCTAACATCGGCGAACCAATGCTATTATACATTGCAGCAACTCATCAAGTTGTAAGCGCAGTGCTCGTCGTCGAACGAGAAACGGACGGACACAAATTCCCCCTTCAAAAACCAGTTTACTACGTGTCCACTGTCCTCACTCCATGCAAGTCACGGTACTTGCATTATCAAAAGATAGCGTACCAAAGCCATATGCCACCCACCTCCCTCTAAAATATACCCATCACCTGGCCCTTCGCGGTCCGGGGGCTTGACATGGTTGGACCACTTAAAGGGGGAACCCACAAGCAAAAATATTTATTGGTCATGGTTGACAAATTCACCAAATGGATAGAGGCCAAGCCTGTTAAGACGGCTGAATCCAGACCGGTGATAGACTTCATATCAGGGGTCGTACACCGTTACGGCGTCCCCCACAGCATCATCACTGATAACGGCACGAACTTTACGGCCGACGAGGTAAAACTCTGGTGCAAAAACATGGGCATCAAGCTCGACTACGCTTCAGTCTATCACCCACAAACCAACGGTCAAGTCGAGCGAGCAAATGGTATAATCATGAGCGGCATCAAACCCAGACTAGTGCGGTCCCTCAAGGAATCTAACAGGCACTGGGTAGAGGAGCTCGACTCCGTACTCTGGGGGCTGCGGACCACGCCGAATCGCACTACCGGATTCACACCATTCTTTATGGTATACGACACAGAGGCAGTTCTGCCCTGTGACATAATTCATGACTCACCTCGCGTGCACATGTACAAAGAAAAAGAAGCCGAACTTGATCGGCAGGACAGTTTGGACGCCTTGGAGGAGGAGCGCGACATGGCAAAAGTCCGTTCCGCGTTCTATCAACAGCGGGCTCGAAGATATCAAAGCATAGAAGTATAGGCCAAAACTTACAATATTGGCGAATTAGTTCTACGCCTGCCGGACAAGAAAAAGGACAAACTCAAGCCCAAATGGGAAGGTCCCTTCATAATCGACCAAGTCCCGACTGGCGGAGCGTACCGTCTGCGAAATGCATCGGATAACCGACTCGAGCCGAACCCATAGAACGCAGCCCGTCTAAGAAGATTCTACGCCTAGCGCCAGACTCTGTGTTCGTCTCCTTCCTCTATTCATTTTTTACATATTAGCTGTCTTATATTTCTCTCCTTCTCCCTCCTTTTCTCTTACAGCCTTTGAGGGCTCGTTTGCGCCTTGTTCGCAAACAATTGATGCGCCATCCGCGCTCATTATACCTGGGGGCTTCTTTAACAGAAGCTTGTTTATACGGGCCTCTTGCCCAACACATGTGTCACACTTCCGCATGCACCTTTTATTCACCATTATGCATCGATATGACTTAAGTTTTGGCCAAGCTGGGTTGCCTGGCTCCTGTGCTTACCCCTACGTTCCCGATTGTTCGGCTAGGTGGTAAAGGGAGCACCTCTGCGATTGTTACTGTCGGGTCAGCCGGATGTGTACCTCAGACTGGGTGAAGCCGAAAGCTAGCGTTCTTAAGGGAATATTCGGTCGGTGAACTAAAAGATGATTTTTACCTCATTTATTTATCCGCCCCCAGATGCTTTTCTGCTTTTTTCACAGTCCGGACATGCACTTTAGGGCATGCCTCCCAGGGAAAGGAACCCCTAACGGAACTATTCTCCCGGGAAGATGTTTCTTACTAACCATGTAATATAACATAACTAGTTGGGCACTTGTCTGATAAAGCACTAATGACCCCTACGCTTGGTCTCCACACATGCCCCGGTTCTTACATAACCGAGAGGGTGTTCGGTCACACTCCGGACTATCAGGTCCCGAGGTTGAAGCGAAAAGGTCCGCCATGACAAACGATCTACAATCCTGCTAGAAGGCATTTTACATGTCATTTTAAATTACATAGTCAATTTAACCGGGTATATTCCTCTTCAATACCATGCAACAGGCTGTCTAGTTTACAGTCCTATTGGGAATATTTGGCGGCCAACTCTACCTGGCCGTACACTAAACTGACAGGGATCTCCTTCCCATCGGGCCCTACAGGTCCGACCTTGGCCATGTGGTTTGGGTCAGCCTTCGTGTACCGCGTCTTCACCATGGCCTAGGCCTCCCTGGCGCCTTGACGGCAGGCCGATATCTTCCATAATCGGAAGCGCCGCCGCGCTCCCTTCAGCTTCTCTGCAAGCTCTCCAAGGCCTTCGGGCATGGAGACGGATGGCCACAAGGCCTGGGCGACGCCTTGCATCACCTGCCGAACTCGTTCGTGCAGTTGTGAGAGCTCGGGAAGAAGGTCACACATAGAATCGGGCATTTCCTCCGCAGGTCGACCTGTCAGCATACCTACAGACATAACTCTGTCAATGGACTTCCTCGCCGAACTCTTCTTTTCATAGTTCGTTCAAGCACTTACTAAAAATGCCACGTCGAAGCCGCTGATTCTCCTTCACGGAGTCCGACAGCTGAGCACGAACGTCCTTTAGTTCCTCGCCCAGTTGGGTGTTGGCATCTTGGAGCTTATTCTTCTCTTGCCTCACCCTTGTAAGCACGCTCTCACCGGCCTTTAACCGGCGTAAGAGTTGTTGTTTTTCCGGCTCCACTCCGGCGCCATCTGCAATATTATTGTCAGATTTTTACACATGCCGCACTTCGCAACATACTTATCTTTCGAAGCATATATTACCAGAGGGGGTCTCCTTGGCCTCCCCCGCCGCGGCTAGTGCGGTCTCAAGTTGGGCTTTGCACTCTTCCAGCTCCTGGGACAGTTGGGTATTCTTCTCTGTAAGATCCTACATAACAAATGATCCTTAAATCAGTTATTGTAACTGTTTCATGTCTCGGGGGCTACTGATATATATAACCATCAAATTTTCTCACCCGTATGTCTTTTACATACTGCTCTGTGGCTCTGGCTAGACCATTTTGAGCGGCACGGAGGTACGCGTCTCCCGTATTGAAGGCATCTAACGCCTCTTGGGAGAAACAAGCGTCACAAAGAACTGTCCGGCGATGCATGTGGTTCATGGCACTCTCCACCTCTGAATTGGTGGCAGACAGCCCATCCGCATCCTCTGACGGAGGAACGTCCGGTGCGCGCCTCGTGTTCGCCTCCGCTTCCAGACCCGGCCTTGGAGCCTGGCCGGTGGAGGCGCGATTGGCAACCTCTCCGGATATAGTCCGGCGAGCGCTCTTTTTCTTGAAAAGAGCATGAGCATTGGTACACCTCGAGGGAATAAAACCCGAGGGACAAAATGGCATGACTTACCGTTGCACCGGCGTCTCAATTCGGACTGCACTTCTTTTCAGCCTGCCGGACCTTGATGCCCCTTGTTGGCTAGCCGCCGCAGGCTCGCCCCTCCGCCTCAAGGACTTGCCCTACAAAGACACCATCGGTATACGGTGATCAAAAATAAGCACGGATGGAACATTTTAAGAGTGCTGGGACTTCGGTCATGGTTACTTGTGAGGCGGGAAGTAGTCCGGGATAATCGGCCGTAATGGCCACTAAGGTGTTGTCCTTGCTCAATTGATGAAACACCCCATCAATCAGCTCCACACATAAGTCCGGGTCCTCTTGGGAGTCCGGATCGAGGGACCGTTCCGGGTCCTCGGGTTGTGGAGGAGGGCTGTTTATCTCCTTTACAGTCTGGCGTAGCTCCTGCATTGAAATTGCTAGACTAAGTACTTAACTATGGGAATATGAAAACGGATGGGCAAGTGAAAGTGTTCGCTTACCCAGCTTGGAGGATTGTACATAGAAAATCCTCCCCGTGGGTTGACGCGGTGGAATTCCTCCTCTTCTCCCTTGTACAAAGAGGACAAGATCTTCATTAGAGTGGCGGCCGAATCCGGCCCCTTGCGGCCGCACCAAGTGGCGTTGTCCTCCCCGTTGAAATCCCACATGGGGTGGCCTCTGTACTGAAGCGGCTGCACCGCCCGCATAATGCATGTGGCCATGACCTCGATCATGGTCAATCCGGAATGAGCTAACAACCTTATCCGGTTCGTCAGGTAAAGGACATCCTTGTCACTTTCCTTCTGAGGGTTCCGTGGACGCTAGCTTAGGCGCTTCTTCAGAGGAGCATTGTAGAACTCGGGGAGGCCAATCCAAACAGGGTCCGGCAGGGGGACGTCTTCTATATAAAACCATTCTGAAGGCCAGTCTTCGGATTCCTTCTTTGGGGTTCCGAATAGATATCCGGTCTCGGCAATGCGCCATAGTTCGGCTCTGCCCACTTGATATATTGACCCCTCATGAGAACGGGGCACGAGGCAGAACAGCTTCTTCCACAACGCGAAATGAGCCTCGATACCCAAAAACAGCTCCCAAAGGGCTACGAAGCCCGCAATATGCAATATGGAGGCAGGCGTAAGGTTGTGCAACTGGAGGCCGTCGAACTCCAGGAACCCCTGGAGAAACGGATGAATTGGAAATCAGAGCCCTCTTATCAAATAAGGGACAAGGCATACCCGCTCTCCTTTGGAGGGATTGGGGACGCTCTCCGCTTGCTCTCCACCATTATAGGTGGCGAGCCCGGCTCGAACCGGGACCATGTAGGCCGGGGGGAGTAACCCCTTGGCTTGAAGCGCCACTAGCTCACTGTGCGGGACGGAGCATCTCTCCCAATCTCCAGGTTGAGGACTGGGAGGGCGAGAGTAGGAGATGCGTCGTCTGGCCATGATGGAATGGATCTCTGTCGAATGCGCTCCTATAAAAGCTCGTGAAGGGAGGATGGTGTGATTCGAATCTAAATCCCCGTCTCTTTTATAGGCAGCTCATTTGCACAGCTAGGGAGGTAAATGAAAAAACACCCTGGCTTTTCGCATTTGTTTGACATGTGGAAGATGGCCATTATTGGGCGCAGAAGCCAAGGAGCCCAACATTCACCAGAAGCCGGACACTATTCAACAGGTATATGAGATTTGGAGAAGAACCCACCTTGCAATGTCGAAGACAATTTGAGCGCCGGACTCGTCGTCATTGAAGCCTGGTTCAGGGGCTACTAAGGGAGTCCTGGATTAGGGGGGTGTCCGGATGACCGACTATGACCTTTGGCCGGACTCCCGGACTATGAAGATACAAGATTGAAGACTTCGTCCCGTGTCCGGATGGGACTTTCCTTGGCGTGGAAGGCAAGCTTGGCGATACAGATATGTAGATCTCCTCCCATTGTAACCGACTCTGTGTAACCCTAGCCCTCTCCGGTGTCTATATAAACCGGAGGGTTTTAGTCCGTAGGACGAACAACAATCATACCATAGGCTAGCTTCTAGGGTTTAGCCTCTCTGATCTCGTGGTAGATCTACTCTTGTACTAACCATATCATCAATATTAATCAAGAAGGAGTAGGGTTTTACCTCCATCGAGAGGGCCCGAACCTGGGTAAAAACATCGTGTCCAGTGTCTCCTGTTACCATCCGCCTAGACGCACAGTTCGGGACCCCCTACCCGAGATCCGCCGGTTTTGACACCGACATGACTACTTCGTTTTATTTTTTTCAGGGCACCCTGCAAATAAGTTGGTACGCTTGAGGCGTCATCCAGTATCTCAAAATCTAGGTAATCTGTTGGACCAATTGGTATTTCTTTTTTTTGTATTTTTATATTCATTTCCTATTGCATAATATATCAAGAATTTCAGTTTCTTTTCTTTAGATTTCATACTTACTACTTCTTATAATTAGCTGCCCTTTTGTACAGTATATACATCCGTGTAGTATATTTTTAGCTGGTTCATTATTTGTCGTGATTATCTTTTGTTAAAAAATATGTTGCAGATTTTCATTATTATTTTTGCATGATAGTTTTGAACTGTTTTGTCTGGTAATTTTAGTAGTATTACAATGATAACCTGTAACTGTCTCCTTGTTTCTATGCATCTACGCTCTTTTTATATGGTAACTCTTTTTAGGATTCACACCTGCTTCTTCTTATAAATAGCTATCCGTGTCTGTTCATTTTAACACTACATCTCACAACTTTGCTTTTTTTAAGGAAGTCAAGTGGAATTAATGCCGCTAAAAAGGTGAGGTTTACCAAGACTGGGTCTTCTCCTCGACTAAGAGAAGCATCTTCACATCTGATAGAGGTTGTGGATCTTGAAGATCAGCCCACGTTGACGTCTCCTGTTGTCGTTTCACAACCTATTGTGATGGGCTCTTCGCCAGCGTCCGTCGAAGCTGTAGCTGCCCCCGAAGTTGCATCTGATGCTGCTGAATCTGTAGAACAACTGGCTACAGTGGCCACCGTCACTGCTGTTGTTGAAGAGCTTGCCACTGCCGTTGTTAATGATGAAATTCATGCTGATGAAACTCCTGTCGTGGACATTGGTATGCATTGAATGATAAATAGTCTGATGTTAAACATACATATCTAGTTTGTTCAATGTGATAACTTTTTTTGTCCTCTCATTTGATGCAGCTCAACATGTTACTGAACCCGTCACCGAAGCTACCCAAGTGTCCGTGCCCCCTGAAGCCGGAGTGGCTGTTGTAGTAACTGGTGTTGATGCAGGAAAAACATCTCCAGGTATGGACTATTCTGATGGTAACTATATCATTTTTCTGGTGGTAACTCTTACTTCTTTATGATGGTAACTATAGTATATTTCTGATGGTAAGTGTACTTGTATACTGCAGTCCCAGCTGTCAATTCTGATGCTCAAGATGAAACTGTTGAACTTCAAGTTCCGGGTGATTCCCAGAATGTCCAATTGCATCATCAAGTTCAAGCTGAAGACGTTGTTGTCACTCCAGAAGCTGCAGGTGATGATGCTGTAGTTAGAGTTGATGGTGATTTCACCCCACCAAGCTGCTCTCTTGGACTTAGCTCCATTTATGGTGTGACGCCTGAAGATCCACCAGTGGCTCCACCAGTGGCAGTTGCGGTTCAGGGTATTCCTGAATCACCTCATGCACCACAAACAGGAGCAGGAGCACCACAAGCAACAGAAGTGCTAGAATCAGTAGCCGCACCGCAAGCAGCAGAAGTACCACATGCAGTAGCTACAACATTAGCTGATTCAGACGTGATCCTAGCGTCTGCCTCTACTGCTATGGAGAATGTTGAGGGCATTGACGTTGAACCGGTAGCTTGGGCGCTGCCTGCCAACTCTGATAAGTGGAGACCTTTTTGCGTCTTCGCTTCACAACAACGAGTGATTGATGGAGGCACTTAATCGAAGACCTTTTTAACTGTTTTTATGTGCTTTCTTTCATATTTAAGTCAGTTTTTTCCTTTTCCCTATGTCTATGTGCGTGTGTGGATGAATGTAATATGACTCTTTATGCTTTTGTGTTATGTGAAATGAATCATTTGTGATTCTCGTTCACCATAATTTGTGTGTTGTGCTTTTGTATTATTTTTTGTATGTGTGTCCACCTATTTGTGATTACTGGTTACAATGTTTTTTTACCTCCCATGACAACATGACTGTGTGTTGTTTGCATAATATAACATCCTCTTCTCCCACCTGGTAACATACCTTCTAACTACCTGGTAACTTGATTTGCTATACGATGGTAACACCTCTCACTACTCTGGCAACATGCTCCACTACCCTTTCTTGGACCATGTTCTATGGTGATCTAAGCTAACCGGTTTTTTTGCATGACATCTTCTGCATTTTTTTTGGTCACGTTCAATAACAATTTTTTGAACATTTTTTCTTGTTTTTGCCTGAACAAGTGATGTCTTGATAAATGCAATTGTTTTGGCATGATAACTTTGACTCTAACCACATATTATCTTACCCAATAAGGTTTTCACAACAGTCCTTTTGTTGTGTTGATAATTCATCCTGTTTTTGCATGAAGAATGACGTCCTGATAAATGTCATTACTTTTTTGCTGGTAACATCCATTGGATTGTACTGGTAACTATCACTCTATCCCAAAGTTATCATTCCCAATACATATTTTTGGCAACAACCCCTTGTTTTTCAGTGTGCTGACATGTTATTATTATTATGCTTGTAAATTTGATTGTTATATCTTGATAACTTTCTATTATATCGTAATTTTTAGTTCTCCCACTAAAGCACTGACAACACCACCTCCCTTGTTGTTATGATGGTACTTATCCATGAAGTTCATTAGTGTTATTTTCTGTATAATGCATTTTTTGGTTTGTTTTATCATTAATATCCTTTTCTCATTCGCCTAATCTTACCTGTTTTTTTATGTTTATGAAAAGACCGTCGTGTTCGGGTGTACGACATCGAACTTGACAATGATGAAGTACTTATGTGGTGGGAAGAATTTGAACATAACAACCCATCAGCCAAAGGAAAAGTTGTTGTCCAAGGAGGTAATCATTTTTTGTTAGTTTGAGGATGCCAAAGTTGTGACGTACCATATCAATGTCTGCTGATAACTTCTGTCCAAATTGCTGATAAATTGTTCACAAACATACTGATAACTTCTGATCTATCACTTTTTGGTTGAAACCCTTAAGATTGTTTAACCTCTTTTATCAATATCTGCTGATAAGTACTGTCCAAATTTATGATCTACCACTTATAAACATACTGGTCTACCATATCAATGTCTGCTGATAACTTCTGTCCAGAATGCTGATAAATTATTCACAAACAGACTGATAACTTGTGATCTACCACTTTTGGTTGAAAGCCTTTAGATTGTTTAACCTCTTTTATCATCACCAATCCTTGCTAAGCCTTTCATATTGTGTTGCAGAGAATTGTCAAAGCCCCACACTTGCTACACCACACTTACCCCAACCCAAAGAGCGTATGCAGCCCAGTGCCACACCTAGATCACTAATTCAGAAAGTTAGGGTTACCCGCCCATCACAATACCTGCTGCCGTCATATTCGGACCTCATCGCCAGTGAAGATGAAGAGGTTGTTTACGCTGAAGTTATCAAGCACACAACTGATTCAAACTCTAAGATTAAGGAGTAATAAACGACCCTTTCTTAGTTTTTCATGCATTTTTTTGCCATTCCATTTGTTTTTTAGACGCTTCCCCCCTGGTATTGCAGCGTTAGGGTAATCAACATTGATGGGAGGTGGGTCACACTCGGCGAGCTTGCTAATTGTGTGAGAGAAACGGGGCAGGTTTCAACCAGTATTGTTGAGTTGCATGTTCGTGTTCTTCAATACTTGGAAATGCCAAACAAGATTATCTTCCCTTGGGTGTTCTCCGTTTATCTGCTTATTGGAGACTTCAACTGTAAAACTGTACTTCGTCATTTCCGACGGGACCGGTACTACATTCTGAGCCATCAAAATGAGGTACTTTCTAGGTTTTCTTGCCACTCTACACCTTTAATATCTATTGTCTACACTTTTTTTTATTTTTACATTGCCTTTTTTCATGATAACTTCATTATACATTGTCTTGTATGATAATTCATTTTTCTTTTGCTGGTAAATTGAGCATCCAACGCCTGATTAATTTTCTGTTTTAGTGTTAGCTTCAACATCCATATTCTTTTTTTAATTAAGGTTCCGTGGTATGACAACTTAGATTGTTTTGCATGGTAACTTTAGCACTCGGTTTCTGGTTACTTGTTTCTTCTGCCATGATAACGTTTTCTTTTGTTCCCTGTATTTAAATATGGCTCCCTCTTTTTTTAACTGCTATGATTATTGTAGCTTCTATTCCCTGCCTTGCAAAATTTGGGACCGGGACCGGGACCAGATGACGGTCATTGGTATGTATTGTTGCTGAATCTTAAGGCGAAACGATTTGAGGTGCTGGATTCGTTGCGTGAAGAAGATAGTCCATCTTTAATTGAGCACGCAACAAGCTATATGAATGCTATAAAGAAGGCTTGGTTGATTTCATACAAGGACTCGCACAAGCAAATTCAAGATTATGAACTCGTGTATATTGATGTTTTTAAACAAGAGAACGGGTTAGTTGTTCATCTGTGTTCCCTATTTTAGATGTATCCCCATTTGTTAGATATCATGTTTTATGTACTCACACACACACTCTCTTTTTAGCATTGATTGTGGCTACTTCGCTCTCATGTCTTTGGAGCTGTGGAATGGGAAAATTATTCCTGCCTTCACCCATGAGCAAGTACCGCTTCTCAGAAAAGTTTTGACATCGAGGTGGCTAAATCACACTCAAAACAGATGCAAAGAGTGAGGTATCAACTGTCATCGTCTTCTTCTTTTTTCGTGTGATAGCATTTTTCAGTGCTGGTCTTAAATTGATGTTAACTACTCAAAAGAAGTAGTTTAGCATTTTCTTTGTTGGCACAATGGTTGTTTTTTAGTGTCTTGTCATCACACATAGAAGAAATTCAGTACCAGATGGTAACATATACCTTACGTGACTGCTATTTTCTTTCATAAATAGTCTGATAACTAGTTGGTTCTCTCATTCTTTTTTGGGTCATGAAATAATGTGATCACAATTTATCTGGTAACTTGCATTTTGTGTTGCTGATAACTAGTATGAATACAAGCTGATAGTTTTCCAAAAAAAAATAGATGGAATAACTTTTTTTGATTGCAGATAGTGTTGAAAACTCATTGTAGCGAAATGACACATGTAAAACATATAGGAAACTAAGGATAACCCACAAATAACTTACCCAATATGTTTACGATAACTTCCACCACAAAATACTTAAAATTTCAGCCCACAAATGTGCTGATAACTTACATAAATATAGGTGCTATAATTCGGATTACATTTTTGCACTGATAACAATCAGCAAAACAAATGAAGATAAGTTTCTTGTCGATTCATTTTGTAGCGACGATCTTGTTTTCTCTTTCATTCATCTTGCTAGAGGTGACGTGCACGTGCGCTTGTCATGGTGCACGCTGCCACAGACCTTTTTTTTTTGATGGTTTTGCCATGTCAAATGTATGCTGATGCTTCTTTGTTTTCGTCTGTCCGTTCGTGACAGTCTTCAGAGGGTCTAGTATCGTTTTTGTGTTCGAGGAATGGGATGCAGCGGCTGGCATGTTGGCGCTAGATTGTATTGTCACAGGGATGCTTGTTTGTCCCGTGTTTTGGTGTCCATGTTAGGTATGCTTGTTTGCTGTTCAGCATGGATAGCTTCACTCGTTGCGACCATTGGAATAGAACATGGATCTTGTTGTGATTGGAATGATCCTCTAGCTTCTTCCTTGTCCTTTCTGGCCTTCTTACGTTGGATTTTTGTTAGTGCGTCCATTTCTTCCTTGAAAGCATATAGGTGCTTCTTTTCCACCCTGGCCCCATCATCTGTGAGGCAAGCGTCCTTGGCTGTTGCCTTGAAGTCCCTTAGCATTGATGTATATCACATGACTCTTTTTCCCTCCTCTGGAATGCTCTTACTAACTGTTGGTTGTTCAAAATCAGGTTTGATTAGATATTCCTCTTGATCCCAAGTCCACCTCTTTCGAATATACTTCTTAGGTATCTCGTACACCCCGATTTGGTCCATCACTCGTAACACATGTGCGCAGAGTATACCATCACGCTCAAACTTGCAACAAGTGCATGAATATGTCCCTTCATCCTTGTTTGCTTGCACATGGTAGTCCCTATCCCCATATTTTGGTATGATTCCTCTGACTGAGCCAACCTTGAATGACCCATCTTGCAACGTGTCACATCTGTAGCCAGTTTTCACCTTCATCTCCATCTGGAATTTGGTGAAAAGATTATGCGTGTAGAGGCCCTGCACCTGTAACTCGAGTGGGTTGAAGGAGTATGTTTCCACCTCTTTGTACACTGTTTCCAGGTGCTCTTTTGACACGCTCACCATCACCTTCTCATGTATTGCAGTGTACTATTTTGCAAATTCCACTAGCGAGTTATTTGGGTTGACGTACTTCTTCAACACAGCATTGAATCCCTCGTTCCTTGCCGTTGTCTGCAAGAATGGGAAGAAGCCATGCATGTAGTACACTGGGACCCAGCATTCCCTGTTTTCCCACAGCCAATGGAAATGCTCGTTGTCCGTTTTCCCATGATCGTCCAGCATCTTCCACCATTTTCCCTCAAACTCCTCAACTGCGTTCAAAAACCAAGTAGATGGTATTTTGAGTGCACACCTCATGGTAATTCTAATACACTTAACATGATAACTTGCTTTAGGGGACAGTATGTGGTAATTTCAGTGCACACCTCATGGTAATTCTAATACACTTAACATGATAACTTGCTTCAGGGGACAGTATGTGGTTCTGGTTCATGCAGAATGTGGAACTCCCCCAATGCAAATAGTTATGATATATTTAACACAACTCAACTACATAGTTATATGTGACCCAATCTCATAAAACTCTTCCACTCCATGCAAAAGTGAAAAAGATGGTAAGTCAACTACACATATCATGATAACTTTTGATGCACTTATCATGATAACTTCCTTCATGCAACACTAGGTGGTTGTAGTCGATGCAGATTTTGGGAACTATAACTACATGGCAAACATGGTAAAGTGGTCACGGTCACTTAAGAACATCAGTACTGGTAACTCTTTCACAATAGTCCAGTTTTTTCACATGAAACCTTATTTTTATCAATGTGGGAAAAATGTGTAATGTTGGTCATAATTTATTATAATTCAGCATGGTAACATTGGATATCGCGGCACAATTATGTAGTTTGCGGCAATATGAGTGGAGTGTGTTGTGTGAAAATACAATACCATTCAAGCTGTTGTCAACACAATCTTTGAATGCTTTGTTCAGTGGTTCATCATCGGCCATTAACCTCCCAAGATTCTCCTGTGCTTTCTTCATAATGTGCCATCTGCAGTTTCTATGTACTACCCCGATGAACAACTCGTCAATAGCATTCCTCATGGCAAAGTCTTGATCTGTGATTATGTTCTTTGGTGCAACTCCACCCATCGCATGCAAGAATGTGTTAAACAGTAACACAAAGTTGTCAGTCAGTTCGTTTCATACGAAACCACACCCGAATTGGATTGATTGCCCGTGGTTGTTAATGCCAATGAAGGGGGCACACGACATCTTGTACATATTAGTCATGTACGTTGTGTCGAAAGACACAATGTCGTTGTTTTTTGCGTATGCCCTACGTGATGCACCATCTATCCAGAACACGTTTTCCACCCTGTCTTCATCATCAAGTTTCATTCTTAAATAGAAATATGGATCCTTTGCCCTGAGCTCCTCAAAGTATGCAATTGTGCTCCCCACGTCTGCATTACGGTACTCCTTGCGAAACTTGGCTTGCTGATTTGCAAGGTCATGTGTTGTGTATGGTACATTCTTACCATCACCATAGAACCATGAAATTAGTTGCATTTGCCTTGCGGTGTCTATGTTGCATTCATGTAGAATCCGTAAGAAATCTTACTCGTCTTTGGGAATGTTCCTATGTGAGGCTAGAAATTTTCTCAGAGATGGCTTTCTTATCAGTGGATGGTTGAGGTTGTCATCAAAGCATTCGACTCTCCACCACACATCCTTGTGCGTAAGGTAAAGGTGGGCTAGACACTCAGACCTCTTAACCTTACGCCTTTTTCTCTTCTTCACGATGCCTTCTGGGTTCAGTACATCCTGCATCTCCTCCTTCTTCTTCTTTGGCTTGTCGCCTTTCCCACACACCAGTAGTGCTCTGCTCACTGTGTTGGCCTTCAGTGTTCTTGTGTACTCTATCCTTGTCCCAAATCCATTTCCGAGTGCATATAGCTTGTAGCGAGCAACAACCTCCTCAAAACTTTCAAACTTCATTGTTGTATCAGGAGCCTTAGATGTGGAGTATGCCTCAGCGTTAACTCCTCCTTGATCAGCGTTGAGCGCTCCTGTTTCTGGACTTGCTGGCTCGCTGACCGACACCTCAAAGAACCTTTCTTCTCCCCCAACGCTAGAACTTGCTTCCTTGCTTGGCTCATGGATCCTCTGGTTAGATGTAGGTGGAGCACCCGCATGTTTTTCACATGAAATGTTTTGTCATAACATGATTTATCATTGTTTGGTGGTAACTTGTATTGAACCAGTGTGGTAACTTGTAGTATGCTGTGATGATAACGTTCTGCTTCCAACATAAACATATAGTGTGACATTTTGTAAGTGAGTTGCCACTTAGCAGAACCAAAGCTATTCGTATGTGCATCATCATCATGTTGTTTCTCTTGTCCAGCACTATCTGTGGCATTTGTGTTATATCCATGGTTTTCCGACATGTTGTTGAAGCACCTGCTTACACATGTTAATAGCATATGTGAGACAACTGAAAATAAAACTGTTGTTTACATGCATCAATCACATTTTTTCACATGGTGCATGCTATCTTTTTGTACTTTTTTTGTGATTCTTTTTGAGTTGAATGGATATTATCATTTTTTCTGCAGGTAACAATTTGTTACTCATTCGGGACTCTACTATACTCGGCACACCATTCCCTGCTTCAAAAATTAGTTCAAGTTTTTTTTGATGGTAACTTTTTGCATAGATGCACCATGATGGCATGGTAACAGATGACAATACTGATGATAACTTTTGTATGAAAAAATGTGGTAGCTTTCTCTACACAACAATTATAGCCTAATTTTAACAAGATTGGATTCTGTTATGGTATTGTGACTTCCTATTTTACATACAAAAAGTATTTTTTGTAGCCTAATTTCACAGTTTTTGTGCAATAAGTTGAAAAGGAGTTACCTTTTTTCAAGAAAAAATCTTTCCATATGCCCTGATAACTCATGTATTCTGTCATACTAGCTTCTATGCACATAGAACAATAAATTAGGAAAAATGGCACTTTTTTCTTCCTTTTTTCATGGGACTTTTTTGGGTTGAACTGAAATGGAATTTAGATACAGTAGGGAGTGCTTAGATGTACCTGATCCACCTGGATTCTTGCTGGATTCTGGAAGCTTGGTAAGTTCTGGTGTCCCTTGTGGTAGATCAAGTCGAGATCGGGTGGTAACTTGAGGCCCCCAAGCATTTCTGCATGATTTTGCAAAGATTTTTGCTGGATTCTGGACGCTTGGTGAGTTCTTGTCTCCCCGGTGGTAGATCAAGTCAAGATCCGGTGGTAACTTCAGTTTCCTCAAGTGTATTGCATGTTTTGTGAAGCAATTGGTAGGTC